>NW_008329362.1:2971891-2998286 GCF_000622305.1 Nannospalax galili
GCACTGTGAGTCATGGACATAGGGAAGGAACTGGCTTCTAGATGGTTTTGACTGTTGTTTCCAGTGGCCTATGATCCTAAAATAGAATGAAAATATTCCCACAGTTCAGACAACTTTCTTGGTAAGGAACATTAAATTAGTGATGTCTAAGAGGAAAACTGAAGGGGCAATTAAGGGATGGTCCTGGTATGCCCAGAGGTTAGTGGCAGTGCAATTCTAGTACTCAAAAGTGTTTTGGTTGACCTTGCCATCTTGTGGCGTTGCATCTAAAATGCTTGCTAGCACCACATCCGTTCAAATTCACTGAAGGCTAGAGTGGGCTCCTAGATTCTGATGCACTGGGGTCCTGAAATATTTTCTAGGGAAATGAAGAACCTGGGTCTCAGATACAGTACCTTGACATTTTGTTATTATTCTGAGCTAATATTTCATTTTAATAAATTAAAAATGTATAGAATGAGTACTACATTATAAAGTGTCAAATAGAGCATTAGTAGATTTTTAGAAAGAATAGTTATAATTATTCATAGTTTTTTGTGAGCATTATTAGCATAAGTAGACACATTCCTATTTTCAGGGAACATTTTGACCTGTATATGTGATAAAAATTGAAGTAGCAATCATTTCTTGCCTGATGAATACCATGCCTTCTGGTTCATTATATATGGATATAGTGCATACTTGCAAGAGAATATTTTTTTCTTGTTGGAAGATCACAGAGATCTGTAATATGTCCATGGTATTGAGTTTACACCATAAAATAGCATAGTATTCAAGAGTCACATCATATGTGCATGTGTTTTGCAGGCAAACAAAAATGATATATGTCCTCTTCAATGATGTGAATGGCAATGCTTAGATCATTTAAGCAAGCTATACTTAAGGGTTGGAGATTCCAGAAACACACGTGCATGGTCTAATACAACAAATGAGATTGTGATATCAGCATGACAGGTCTCTTTAATCCCCTCAATTTTCTTAAAATTAGTTACAAGTTGTTGGGATAAGTAGAGAGTGCCTGGAATGTAGAGATGGCCAGCAGGCCAGATACCTCCTAGTGAGGGCAGCAGGAAGTTGGCCTGCTCCATTCTAGGGACACTGTCTCTTACCCAGCAACCCCCAAGCAAAACCATTAAGCCTCTAATCCTTTAATCCTAACCAGGTCCCTTGTAGATTATGTGACTGGAGGACAGGACAAAGGTCACATAGCCTTAGTAGCCTCCTCCCTCCCCTTACCTGCTGGCCTGCGGAAAAACCCAACCCCATCCTCTTTGCCTGAGAAGCTTTCCTATAGAAACCTCTGCTTCTGCCATAATAAACCAGCTGTCCACTGACACAACCTCCTGGGTGTTTTTCTTTCACTGTACTTGCTGCCACTCAAAGGCCTCACTCCCCTCACCAGTCTCTCTCCTCACCCTGACTTTCTGTGAGGAGGGCTGAAGCATAAGGCCTCCCAGTAGCAGCGGGGTTCAGGTTGAGGGGGGACCGACAGACTGACAGCTGGCGCCCAACAACGTGGGGCTCGAGGCAGGCTCTCCAGGATGCGCAGGGGAAGGGTGAGTACTCCCCAAACAGAGGGACTGTAGCTGCTAACCCTTGGCATCCTGCCCTGAGGATCAGCATTCTCTTCTTTCTTCCTTTTTACTTTTGGTTTGTGCGTTTGCGAGGGACCTTTTAAGACAAAAGAGCAATTGAAGCTTTCTGATCAGGGCCACTCCCTGATGTTAGCCGAAGGCTCTTAGTCCTCTGAATGGCCCCTGACTGCCCGCCTGGGTGTCGGCAAAGACCTCCTATCTATAGTCTCTTTACTACAAAACCCGGTAACACAACGACCAGTTAAAACCCATTAGGGTTCTCTGAAATTTCTCTGAAATTTGTGGTCAGGCTTGTGCTCTGGACTAGTTAGGAATCCCCTGTGACCTCCAGGTCTCAGGAACCTTCCACTAGGACTTGGTGTTTCATCCCACTTTCCTTTTCTATCATGGGCAACACCCCTGGAAACATGAGGGATCCCCAAATCAGGTGCCTCTGGGCTCTTCTTAAAAGTAGAGGGGTTAAACTCTCTCAGAGAGAAGTTGCCTCCTTTTAGGATGAAGTCCTACAACTGGCCCCTTGGATGGCCTCCGGGGACCCATATGACTCAGAAGCCTGGACCAGGGTAGCTTACCTGGCCAGACAGAGGGAGATCAAAGATGGCTCCCCCCCTCTCAACCCACAATATCAGAGAAGGCTCCCCCTTGTCCCAACCCTTCCCCTGAGGACTCGGATGAGGAATGCCCAGAAAATCACCTCATGGCCGACCTAGCATCCCTGGAACAAGCCATAGAAAGTATCAGAAAAGAGTTAGCTAACTTTAAAATGGAACCCTCACACCTCTACCCCTGTCTGCCTTTGTCTCCCTACCCACACGAGGAAGCTGGGGACGAAGACCCCAAACCTCCCCCCAGGGAGAAACCCCAGCCTACTCCCACAGCCCTGCCAAAACCCGCCCCTTCAGCTACCCAACAGCTCTGCAATATCGGGGACACACAAAACCTAGAATATCAGGCCTTACCAGTTAACCTGATCCCTGCCTTTCACAGGCCCCTACAATGGTATCCATACTCAGCAGGAGACCTTAAGGAACTCTGACAAACTGTATGTGAAGATGGCATATATGCCCCCTGGACAAAAAATATCCTCCTTGGCTTCAATGTGACCTTAAATACTGCCCAAGACTGGTGAGACATTTGCAGGGCATCTCTGCCTGGCGCCCTCTTCTTACAGTGGGAGGCCCTTTTCCATTATGGGTGTATCCAACAACACTGCAGAAACACTGACCAAGCTGATATCAATTGGAACTTTGACACCCTCTTTGGTCAGGGCGACTGAGCCACAGGAGGCCAGCAAGTGGGATTCCCAGCTGGGTATTATGATCAGGTGTGCCTTTGCACCTTGCAGGCCTGGGAGCATAGTACCCCTTCTTCTGGCCCTACCTCTGAATCATCCCTCATGATCCTCCGGCAAAAACCCGAAGAATCCCTTGCTGACTTTATATGCAGATCCAAAACTAGCATAGATAGAAAAATTTCTGACCCTACAACAAGAGACATTCTACTCCACAATATCATTTGGGATGGGATGACCTCTGAATGTAAACAGGCCCTTCAAGGCTTAAAGGAGGAACATTATGATAAATGGATTGTGGCCACCCAAGATATAGGCACAGCCTCGCATAAGGCCACATCCATAGTTCAGCCTTTCTCAGCTGCCTTAAAACAAGAAGGTAAAAGCTTTAAATGCCAGGATAGGGGACACTGGAAGAATGAATGCCCTTGAGATAACACCAAAATTAAAACAAATGAAGCCCCTAAGACAGTCTGCCCTCGCTGCAGAAAAGGATTACATTGGAAATGTGATTGCCCTTCCAAATATGATGAAGGAAAACCACTCCCACCTTTAAACCTCTCAGGGCAGCCCTCAGCCTTGCCAGTAAGCGGGCAGCCTCCTAAGGTTAAAACTTTATGGACCTCCACCATACTAGAAAAAACTCATCCCCAAATAGTTATCAGATTAGGGGGAAAGCCCTTTAAATGCTTCATTGACACAGAGGAAGACTATCATGAGGAGACAGGAAGCCCCCTCGACATGATCCTTACTACTGGGCCTCAAGTTAGTGGGGGTGCAGGGCACCTCCCAGGCCTTTATCACTAAAGAAACCCTCACATGGGAGGACCCTGATGGAAACAAAGGTCACATCTGCCCTTTGGTTGATGACGTGGCTACTAACCTATTGGAAGAGACCTCCTTGGAGCTCTCAATGTAATTACCACCACTGGGGACAAGGGTCTTTCAGTGGACCTCAGCAACCCATCTGCCTCATGCCCCTTTTACCCATTCATTGATCACCCCCAATTCTAATGGCCACTGTTAATTATCAAACTCCTTGCCTAGAATGGAACTCTGATGATTCCATCTGGGTTGAACAGTGGCCACTCTCTAGGGAGAGATTACTAATCATTAAAAAACTTGTTAAAGAACAGTTACAATTAGGACATATACGGCCTTCCCGTAGCCCATGGAACATCCCCATCTTCACCATAAGAAAAAGCTCAGGGGGATGGCGCTTATTACAAGACCTAAGGGCCATCAATACAAATTTGGGGCTCCCCTCAACGAGGACTCCCCCTGGTCTCAGCCATTCCCACAAATACCCCCTTGTTATCCATTGATATCAAGGATTGTTTCTTCTCCATTCCATTACACCCAAGAGATTATAAGAGATTTTCCTTCTCCATCCCTGCAATCAATAATTATGGACCTGGAAAAAGATATGGATGGATTGTTCTCCCTCAAGATATGGCTAACAGCCCCACCATTCGCCAAGAAGCAGTTGCTTTTGCCTTAAAACCCCATATTAAAAACAGACCCCATGTTTACCATTACATGGATGACATCCTTGCTTGGTATGAACCCCTGCTAGCCTTACCAGACTTCAGGGGTTAATTAATATCTTCCCTTGAGGCCCCTTGCTTTAAAATCACTCTTATAAAGATTCAGCTCATCCAGCCCATAAAATTCCTAGGCACTGAAATTTCCCTAACAACCACCTGGCCACTAAAACCTGTCCTTTCCTTCCCTTCTGAACTTACCCTGGCTTCCTTATAGAGTTACCTAGGGAACCTCAACTGGTTCAGGCCTTGGCTCCCACTCTCCACAGATACCCTTCAACTCCTCTTCAATCTCCTGAAAAGGGACAAACATCCTTCATCCAAATGCTCACTCACATTAAAGGCCAACAGGGCATTAACAGCCATCAACAAATCCCTTCAAGAAATGACCCTACACCGCTATAAGCCCTCCTCCCCCGGTTCACCTCCTGATTTTCAATTTCTCCTCAACCCTCGTTGGGGCTCTCCATCAACCTCAAGGGGTCCTCGAATGGCTTCACATCCCTATTGGCAATGCCCCTCACTTACTAACTGAAATGGACGCTTTGGCTAACATGATATATCAAGGAAGAAATTGTTCCTTACAAACCTTAGGGAAAGAACCTGACAAAATCATCACCCCCTTTTCTCTCTCTGATGTCCAATGGCTGATCCGTAATCACTCCCGGATAGCTGTTAGCCTAATGGGATTTCTGGGACAAATAGACAACCACTTTCCCAGAGATAAATGGATTGCTGCCCTACCCTCCCTCCCCTGGCTCCCTCCCTGTCTGTTCTCCCAAACCTCTTTGGAGGAAGCCATTACAATCTTCACTGATGCGGGCTCACGGGGAGATGCTGCCATCCTCTATAAGGGCGCCACCCAACCACCCACTGTCCCCTTTCAAGAACTTCTTCATAATTCGCCCCAATATAAAGAATTATACACTGTCTACCTTGCTCTAAAGGAGGTCCATGAGCCTGCCAACCTATTTTCTGATAGCATTTATGTCACTAACCTCCCCTGGATCTCATGATCTTTTGTTAAACTCAAACAAAACCCCTTATCCCCCTTGTTCATTTTTGTATGCATCCTTTTAGAGGGTCATAAACAGCCACTCTATATCCAACATATCCATTCCCACAGCCCCCTGCCAAGACCTCTTATGGAAAGCAATGCCCTTGCTAATCGCATAGCCTCCCATGGGGCCTTCCATTCTACCCTTACAAAAGTCGAAAGGTTTTACACTCTTACCCATACAAACCTCAAAGGCCTCCAAGCCCAATTCCCTAACACCCCTAGAGCCCACCTAAAACGGATCCTAAAAACCTGCTCCTCTTGTACCTCATTAATACATACCCCTGCATTACAAACTCTGGGTACCAACCCCTGTGGCCTAAAGGTGAATGCCCTCTGGCAAATTGACCTTACTTGTGTCCCCCAATTCGGCAGTCAAAAATTTGTTTTCATTAAGGTAGACACTTATTCCAAATTCATTTGGGCCACTGCACAAACTCAAGAAAATTCAAAAAAACTTATTGCTCACATGCTCATGACATTTACCATTATGGGCCTCCCTCAACACATAAAACTGACAATGGCCCAGCCTTTGTTAGCTCAACCTTTAAATCCTTCTGCTCCCACTGAGACATATCCCATTACACAGGAAGCCCCTATAATCCCCAAGGACAAGGAATCATCGAAAGAACCCACCAAACCGTAAAAAATCAACTCATAAAACAAAAGGGAGGTAATTACTCTCCCAATATACAACTATGGCACTAGCTACCTTAAATTTATTCAACACTTCAAAAAATTCAACAGAACCCTCCATAGTTCTCCAATGGAAAAAACCTGGAACCCTCATACAGATAATGGTGAGATGGAAGGACAGATTCTGGAAGGGTCCTGACCCATTGCTAACAACGGGAAGGGGCTTTGCTTGTGTTTTTCCCCAGGATCAACCAAGGCCTATTTGGGTCCCTGCCAGAAATGTCCGACATCTCCCCACCAACAAAGAAAATGGCCAGACTCTCCCTGACAGAGACAAAGCAACGTAGAAGGAGAAAACGTTGCCTGAGGACAGCACTTAATGTCACATGGAAGGACGTCCATGACCTGGTTTCACAAGCCCAAGCGGCCTGCCCCCAAATGCCTTGCTTTCGGTCATTCTCACGGCCATTCTGGTTACACTCCATTCTAACTCTGCTTCAGCCCAGGCAGTACTCAGATGGTGGCTCTCAGTCAGGGAAGCCTATGAAAAGGCTAACCAAGTCATTGGCACAGCTGACTGCCCCTCAGAGGGGTGCCAAACAGCTGTATCTATCCCCATTCAGGCCCGCTCTGCTTCCAAGCAATTGGATGCTTATGCATGCTTTCCTTTTAGAAATTCGGGTGACTGCCTACAAGACAAAGACATCTATGGTGGTGTTGATACAGGTCTGGCCGCATAGAAAAAACTCCAAAACGATACAGTATTTATCATGAATATATAGCCAAAGGATATAAATTTACAATAGAAATTAAGGACCCTTGGGATGACTGATGTTGCACTGGAGTTCATGGCAAGCTTTACAGTAATGGGTTTGCATCATATCCCAGCGCTGACATACACATATGCCATCAGCTACTGCCAGTGCTACAACTGGAACAGATTAAATCACATATCCTCTCTCAAGAGTGTGAAATTAAAATCAAATTCAAACATCCCTAACTTGGGTTCTATACATCCAAAATGCCTCTGACCTGATATGGCTTTCTTCCCACACTAATATTTCTCAATGTTTCTTTTGCACCTCTCTCACCAGACCCCTGCTAGCAGCCGTTCCAGCTAACATCTCAATCACTGGAGGGGACACCCAGGAGATAACCCACCACCGACCCCTCCCCAATATCCCCCTCTATGACCAGCTCCCTTCCTTGCTTTTTGGTTTTATCAGCTCATCTGCTTTACCCTCCCCAGCCTGTGCCTCTAACATTTCTATATTCACAGCCCTATGCACACTGCCCCTGGCCCTCTTTTGGTGTAATGGCACCATAACAACTTGTATCAACCAAACTATTTCTACCTTTTGTACTCCTGTCATTGTTACCCCCCAACTCTATCTTATAGAAAAGGAAGAAGTGGCCAATATGATGACAAATCCCCTGACACAAAAGAGAGGTGTTCATCCCCCTGCTCATCAGCCTGGGACTCACTCTGTCTGCAGGACTGGTTGGACTTGCGGGGGATGGGGGGAGGTTGGGCCACTCCTATCACTTGGCTGATGAATTTCACAGCTGGCTTGAACAAGCCACGACATCCACAATCGAGAGCCTCAAGGCCTTGCAAAGCCAAATCACATCCCTGGTCAGGTTGGTGCTCCAAAACTAAAGGGCCCTTGACTGATTAATAGCTGAACAAGGGGGGACCTGCCTCTTACTAAAAGAGGAATGTTGTTTTTATATAAAAATATCTGGAACCATTAAACAAGATGTCAAAACTCTCCAAGACCTAAAGAATAGCCTCTGGGCCCTCTCCAATCCAAGAGGGACCCCGTGGTTTTCCAACCCCCTCCTTGATTGGCTCCTACCCTTGTTAGGCCCCTAGCTAGCCTTATGTACCCTGCTTCTCTTGACACCCTGATTCAATTTTTCAAAGGTCGCATATAGGACATCATTAAAGTTGCCACCAACTGAGTCCTGGTCCAGTACCAAACTATCCCTAGTACCTTCTCCGATTTTGATGACACCCAACCCTTATAAAAGACAAAGGGGGAAATGTTGGGTTAAGTAGAGAGTGCCTGGAATGTAGAGCATGGCCAGCAGGCCAGATACCTCTTGGTGAGGGCAGCAGGAAGCTGGCCTGCTCCGTTCTAGGGATACTGTCTCTTACCCAACAACCCCCAAGCAAAACCATTAAGCCTCTAATTCTTTAATCCTAACCGGGTCCCTTGTAGATTATGTGACTGGAGGACAGGACAAAGGCCATGTAGCCTTAGTAGCCCCCTCCCTCCCCCTACCTGTTGGCCTGCCAGAAAATCCAACCCCTGCCTCTTTGCCCACGAAGCTTTCCTATATAAACCTCTGCTTCTGCCATAATAAATGAGCTGTCCACTGACACAGCCTCCTCGGTGTTTTTCTTCTGTTGTACTCGCCCAAGGCCTCCTTACCCCCACCAGTCTCTCTCCTCACCCTGACTTTCTGTGATAGGGGCTGGTGCACAACAGACTCCCAGTAGCAGTGGGGTTCAGGCTGAGGGGAGGACTGACAACAAGTAATAAGTAGAAAAACACACTGAGCAAAATTTGAAGGATATATTTCACAATATCTTGAATGTTCCATAAATATTCCCCTCTTTAGTTCCATTCATTTTCAAATGCATATGAACACAAGAAGTTAAAGATGTAAGAGCAGGGACTGGAGAGAAGGCTCAGCAGTTAAGAGTGCATATTACTCTTGCAGGAGACCAGAGTTTGATTCTCAATACCCATCTTGGGTGGTTCACAGCTACCTGT
Organism: Nannospalax galili; assembly: GCF_000622305.1. NCBI lineage: Eukaryota > Metazoa > Chordata > Mammalia > Rodentia > Spalacidae > Nannospalax > Nannospalax galili. The sequence continues at coordinate 2,980,798 of NW_008329362.1, forward strand.
AACTTAAGTTCTAGGGTATCTGATACCTTCTTCCGGTCTCCATGAACACTTCACTCATATGCATGTACCCACACACAGACATATACACGTAGTTAAAAATAAAAGGTTGAGCTATACCACTCCTTGGTAATATACCCAAAGGACTCATCCTATTGTAGACATTTGTACAACCATATTTGTTGCTGCTCTTTTCACAATAGCTAAGAGATGGAAGCAACCTAAGTGCCCCTCAGCTGATGAGTGGTTAACAAAAATGTGGTATTTTACACAATGCAGTTCTATTCAACAGTAAAGAAAGATGAAATAATGAAATTTGCAAGTAAATGGATGGATCTAGAAACTGTTATACTAAGTGAAGTAACAGACTCAGAAAAACAAACGACTTTTGTTCTTCCTCATATGTGGCTCCTAGCACCAAATCTTTTTTAAATTCCAGGTCCTTTTAATAAGATGATGCTATACACCAGTTCCTTCTGCATGAAATAACCACCATCATCATGACTTCTGCTGAGCCTGATCACTAAACATAGTCACAATTGGGCTTGTTGACAGTTGTGCTCATTCATTAAAGGAGTTCCAAGCAGGGTCACTGAACCCTCACCTGCATATCCAGTCACTCTTCCCAGCCAACTAGTCCAGCCTTGGAAGACAAAAGAAAAATGAAAAAGAACCCAATGCCGGATGCTTTTGGAAGTCCTTGTCAAGAAACTCCAATTGACTCTCATATGAACATTTGAAAATTGCCCTGTTCTTTTTTCTAGTTCCCTATCTAGATCTTGTAATGCTAATTACTCTTGCCTTTACTTCTCCTTCACATCTCCCATTCAGGATTCAAGGACTTTTTTCTCCCCTTAGAGACAAAAGGTTTGCAATTTGGGAGTCTTTTAGATAGACCCACTGAAGGGGTACTCCAATTGCCTCACCCTATGTCCCTGTTCAGCACTGAAGAAGCCAGAGCGGTTGGTGTTCCTATTCCCTATTGGCAATTTGGGTAACCCCTTCAGAGGATGGCATGATAAGAATAGGAGGTGGGAATTGGCTAGGCAGTTAGGGTAAAAAGACCCCAAAGAAATGTAGTCAGTTGCTTGGCTAAAAGCCAAAATGTCCTTGGGCCTGTTAGCAACATACTCTGTTCCAAGGACAAAAATTTCAAAAGTATTTGGGAGCTTGTATCTAATCCTTAAAAGATTTTAGGGTTACCTCTTCAGATGGTGGAATGTTGGAGGGGAGGGAGTGGGCATGGATTTGATCAAAACAACTTGTATGCATGTATGAAATTCTCAATAAAGTTTTTGTAAAAAAAAAAACAAAAAACAAAAACAAAAACAAAAGAAAACAAAAAATAAATAAATTCAAAAATGCTGTTTAAAAAATTTAATTTAATGTTTGAATGTTTTTCCTGCATGTATGTAAGTGTAACCATGTGGTGCTCTTGGATGCCCAAAGAGGGTGTTGAATCTCCTGTAACTAGAGTTACAGACAGTTGTTAGCTGCTGTATTGGTACTGGGAATCAAACTCTGGTCCTCTGCAAAAGCAATCAGTACTCTTAACCACTAAGCCATTTCTCCAACCCTCCAAATCAAACCTTGTAAACAATGCAATAGCAAATTCTTTTGTTCTGGTGGTTTTATAATGATGGCATGCTATGCTATGCAAAGTGACAGAAAATGTCAAGTATGGTATCTGGGGGTATATATATTTGAAAACTCTACTGGCTATGTACATATATCCCCAAACCCTTGCTGGGTTGTGTAGACTCTTGGCATAAAGACTCAGGTCAAGTGTCTGGAATTAGGTATGTCTCCTCACAAACCATCCTTATTCTTCCAGTAATCTCTGTCTATTTCATCCTTTCCTCACAACCTTACAAATAGTGTAAAGCTCAGGTAGGAAAGATGGTTTGATATTAAGAGCTCAGGCTCACCACCAAAAAGACAAATAGTATAGGACTACTATACTAAGCAACTCAGGAGAATGGCAATTGCATTATAGCCTGAGTATCTCAACAGTGTCCCCTTGAAGCTATGTAGCACTTAGCTTGCTAGCCATAGGCAGTGGCTCTGTCCCCAAACTGGAAAAGAAACCATCAAAGGAACTAGCAGCTGGAAAGTCCCAACTGATGGTATGAATGTTCATTTTTGTGTTCAGTGGGGCATGCTGTTTTTAACCATCACTTTCTGCTCTAGGCTTGTTCACTCTATTTTCCCCTCCAGGCATAAGTATAGTCAGGCATAGCATGGATCACTTAATGTCTTCAACTCTTGTCCTTTGTGACATGTTTTTGAAGTCTATATTTTTTTATTTTCTTATTTTTTTAAATATTGTGTGTGTGTGTGTGTGTGTGTGTGTGTGTGATGCAGGTATGTGAGTGTGTAGGTGTGCGTGCCCATGCACAAACATGTAGAAGCCAGAGTATGTGTATGTGAAGGGTCTTCCTCTGTTGCTCTCCCTTTATTGTCTTGAGACAGGGTCGCTCACTGAACTAGAAGCTTGGCTTCATTTCATCTATCCTGACTGGCCAGTGAGCTCTCAGGATCTAACTGACTCTGCTGCCTAATGCTGTGGTTATAAGCAATCAGAGCCTTGGATTTTTTATATGTATTCTGGGCATTTGAATTCATGTCCTCATGATTGACAAGCAAGTGCTTTTACTCAATGAATCATCTCCCCAGCCCCTGGAGCCTATATTTATTACAGACATGTTTATGAATTTTTTTCTATTTCTCTTTGATTTTGGAATAGTGACAAATATATTATCTAAATTCGTAAATATCTATTATGATTAAAGATTACTTAATGTACAATCAAAGAATTATTCTCTTTTTGATTCAGCACAAACAGTATTCTTGCACTGATATAGAACTGGGCCTGTTATTGAATCAACTCTGCAAAAAAACACTAAAATGTTTAATGGTATTTACTGACTTGGTTTGTTTCTGTTAATAGCCCAATTCTAGTACTGACTGAGAACCTTCCTTCCTGCTGGCTGGTGTTCATAGTACCAGAAGGTACTGGGGTGAGAGTATGAACCCTGCATGCTAGACTATTATATGAGTGCAACAGTGGCATGACTCTTATGGGGGTAAACAACCTTTTTATGACTGGTTTAAGGCCCATTCCCCATAAGGAAATGTGTGCCCAGTATTGCAAATGTGACCAAGAACCCATAGCTGGGGTGCTCATAGGGCACAGGGGTAAATTTACTACTACTATTTTGCTAAATGAACATAGTATCAAACTGCCTTGTAAATACATATCTCTACCCATAGATTAGTGCATCTCTCAGTCCTCAGCAGAAAAGCTTCTTGGTGCAGTGGACAGTGGTTAATACAGAAACTTGCAACTGATCAAAGTGCAGAGAATAAGTGTCCATGGAGTGCTCAGCCACAAATGGGACCTTTATATCACATCCCCTCCCCAAGGCTCAAGGGGCATTGTGGAAAAAAGGAAGAAAGATTGCAAGAGCCAGAGGTTGGGAAGGACAGGAGCAAGACAGTGTCTTCTGGACATAACAGTACCAGTGCTCAAGACAGTTATGGTTGTCTACACAAGATCTGTACAAGATCAAGCCAATCAACACTCCTGCATGGGGGAGAGGGGCTCATGAGCCTCCACCCCTAACTGAAGAACTGTTGACTGTTGATGGTTACTAGAAGAGGGAAAGTCAGTTTTCTTTAGGGACATGGCCCCTGGTAGGTCAACCAGGATCCAGTGAAAGGCTCCACATTCATGTACATGTGGGTACACAAGTTGAACTCAATGAGTTATTGAAAAAAAAGAGAGAGAACCTGAAGCTGAGTGGGGGTGGGGGGATCCAGAAGGAGTTAAGGGGAGGAAGAGGAAGATGAGTAGGGTCAAAATACAGTATATTCATGTGCAAAATTATCAAGGAATTAATACAATATGTACTAAAAATAGGCAAATTCTCACTTATTATTTATGAGTTATATAAAATCTACTACACTGATATTTTTCAATATGTATAATCAATAAAAGAACAGAAAGATTCTATAACCTGAGATTGATTCCATGAATCTGATTAATAATTCAATCATCTTGTGGTACAGAAGTCACAGGTCAGACTTTCTGATTATTTTATTCTTGCTGTATACTGAAACTTACCAGGAGAGCATTACTTCTTCCAGATGGAAGCTGCCTATGTTTAACCATCAATCATTTGAAGTCAGGGATGAGGCCTTTCCTATATTCTCAGCTCCTTAATGCCTAGCATAGTGTTAGCATGTAGTAAGTGCCTGAAGCATGTTGCTGAGGTTTAATACTGTATTGGATCTAGTCTATCTTTTTTTTTTTTTTTTTTCCTTTTGAGACAAAGTCTTACTATGTGGGTCTGACTGACTTGGGACTTGCTTTGTGGCCCAGGCTGGCATCAAACTTATAGAACTCTGCCTGTCTTTGCCTTTGGAGTGCTGAGATCAAAGACTTGTGCCACCATGCTCAATTGAACTATCCTATCTTTGAAGTAGAACAAAGAGATGCACAAAAATGCCTTCTATATTTAAACGTTGTTTTTGTTTCTAGGAGCATGTCAATTCTTATTTGTTTTTTGTAGCTATTAGAACATAATGATAAGCTAACATTTCAATTTTTTAAGCCACAAAAGTTAAGTCTAGGGCTGTAGAGATGGCTCAGCAGTTAAAAGCACTGGCTGCTCTTTCAGAGGACCCAGGTGCAGTTCCCAGCACCCATATAGCAGCTAAGAACCATCTGTAACTCCAGTTCCAGAGGAATCCAACACCCTCTTCTGACCTCCACAGGCATTGCACGAGACAGGTGCACTTACATATATACAGGCAACACACTCATACACATAAAATAAAAATAATAAGTAATTTTTTTAAAAAAAGTAAGCCTAGCTAAAGCATCAGCACAAGTATATGTAACATTAAAATTTCAGTAGGGTCATGTTGTATATGTATCAAAATATCTGTGTTATTTGAAATAATGTCATTGTATAAGGTCTGAAAAGTCTCATGTGGTAGTTATATAAAAGTTACAATGGCAGCAGTGCTCACATTTGGATAGTGCTTTACAATTTCATGTCTGCTTTTATCTTTCCTTTGGGTCATAGATGAAGTGTGCCGTTACTCAGGATTCACAGGTAACAAGGTTATCACACTCAGATCGCCTGGTTCTTAGTTTGGGGTAAGCTATCTACCTCTCTAAACCTCTCTTTAGTGACAAAATGTCAGTCACAATATTCACCTTTCAAGGGTGGTTGCAGAAAAATTAGCATTATGTAAGTGCTGGCATTTAAGTAAATGGTGGCTGGGTTCTTAGTTGGATTGTAAAGGGTATAGCTAGGTCAGTTGACAGTGATGAAGTCAGCAGTCATTTATACTTTTTCTGACAATAGAAGAAATTATATTGTCAAAACGGTCAATAGGAGTGGAGAGGGGAAGGACATACTTGAATGAATTCAGAGCAAAGCAATACTCAGGCATCATAGAGTTAAGGAACCACACCACAGTCACTTGAAGAGCCTGAAGACTGGTTTGACTTGGACATCTTGGATCCCCTCAGAGGGAGAAGAGCATGTGACACAGTGGACACTCAACAGACCTCAGTGGGCAGAATGAAGGAATTTTGCCCTGCTGTGCCCTCTTGTAATGCTGTTGGGTTGGCTGATGAGTCACCTTTGTCTTTATAAAACATCATCTCTTCTCATGTCTTATCTGTACATGTTTCTTGTGCATGCTTGTCTCCAGAAGATGCAAACCTGTTCTCTTAAGGCCTTAAATGTTCAGTATTTCTGTGATTTAGTCTGTCCTCTAATAATTTCACTGTTCTGGTGCATGGAAAACAGCCATTGGTGAGCCAAGTTTCATTTAGTGCTGGGGCTTTCACTAGAGAATTCAGAAGTGTATTAAACTCCTATACTTGAATATTTCTTGTTGGTTTGATCCTTAGAAAATACTTAAGTGGCCCATTATTTTACTATTAGCCTACTATGTTAAGAGATTGTCTCAGCTATGGGGCAGGGACTGGCCAATAGAAGGTCTGAGAATGATGGAAACATGGAGATGGAGCTGAAATCTGGAAGGCTGACTGTGACCTCTGCTTATTCTGTGGAAATAGATGAGGAAATGAGCCTCCATGCTTTTCCCCTTCATTAGGCTTAATCAATGAATATTGGGTTCTCTTAATTGGAAAGACTAAGTATGTATGTGTGTGTGTATACACACACCTGTATGCATGTGCATGTATGCATGAGCACATGTGCATGTGTGTATGTGTACATAGAAGCCAGAGGTAATGTCAAATGTCTTCCTGTATCAATCTCCACTCCTAATTTTTTGAGACAGGGTCTCTCACTGAACCTGGAGCTCAGTAATTTAGCTGGACTGACTGGGTAGTGAGCCCAAGGTATCCACCTGTTTCCTCTCCAGTACTGGAATTCAGCTTTTTTACATGGGTTCTTTTTTAACATGGGATCAAACTTGCACAGGTCTCATGCTTGCACAGAAAGCGGTTTACTGACTGAGCCTCCTCCCCAACCCCAAAGACTAAGACGTTTAAAAGACTAATTTTGTCACTGATTCATAGTTGCTATCTAAACGGAGTCACCAAAATGGAAGTAGGGCCCTGTCAACAAAAACATTCAAACAGACATCTCAGAAGTGGAATCCATAAAAGACATGTGAGTTATTTCTAGATAAGTCAGCCAGAGCTTCTGTCCCCACAAGCCCAACTATGGTTCCTCTATGTTTCTATGAAAGAATTGACTAAAATCTTTATTTAGGATGTTATGAGAAGTTGACCCCAAGAGAAAATCTCAAGAGAATTAAAATGCTGTTACATTTATAAAAAGCTTTATCAAGACCGGAATGCAGAAAAGAATGAAAACCGGCCTGAGCCAGAGTTGACTCATCTTATTGGTGTTATTGGTGGGGTGGGTGATGCTAATTCATTGTGGCTGGGGGGAGGGATGTGTCTTCAAAGGAAGGCTTTAGGGGTGACTTGCTTTTCCCCTTATTTAACAAAATAATAGGATTAACATTTAATTTTTTTTTGTATGTGTGATCCTGGGGATTGAACTCAAGGCTTTCTTTGATCATAGGCAAGCACTCTGCCACTGAGCTGTATCCCCAGCCTGCGCCAACATTTAAATTTTTAAAGAAGGCATCTTGGTAGAAGTTAGTTTGTTCATTTATATTTAGGGTTGGAAATTGATTTTTAGAGATTGTATCAAGAAATGAATATCCCAAATTTTCCAGGAAGCTGAAAGTTGGAACAATTAAAAAAATATATACATATGGTAAAATATGCAAATTTCATTTAGGGAAGATAATTTACTATGAAATAGACCAACCATTCAAGGGTACTATAGACTGAACCAAAGCTGTAATTTATTTAAGGGCTGAGTTTGCCTTTCTCTGGGGGTTCAGGTGCACCTGGGTATCCAGGCTTCTGTAGGGAGAGTGCCTTTGGTCCTTGATGGTCACTGGCACTTGCTGACACAGGCTGGGAGGAAGAGATTATCAGGGTGGTGCATTTCCATTGTTTCCACTGAGGTGCCACAGTCCCATGGGTCCTACTTAAGGTCCTCAGAGGTCTGTTGGTTCCCTGCTTCCCTCTGACTTTTTATTCTAGTCTGCCAGACCCATTTGATATCCATAGTTCAGCCTCAGAGATATCTGTGTCTCCTCCCAGGGAGTTGAAGCCGGTAGAGTTGGGTGGGGAGAGTGCTTTCTCCCTCTGCTCCTCCCTGTTGTCATGCCACCCTGTGGCTGCCACCCACACTAGAGCAGATGGCATCTCAATTGGATTGCTATCTCCTTGGTCCTTTTGTCTCCTCTCAGCCTCAAAAGTGTCTGGCTAGACAATGTCATTTTGGTACCCCAAGCTCCTCCATTTTGTGTTAAGTTTAACTGGTCAGTCATCTGGTCACAGGCCCACCCCTAGGAAGGCAGGTTATGCTAAATAGATGGGTGGAAGACCTAGTGCGTTAATGAGGTAGTGAGTTTTTCCTGCCTGGAATCCTGCCTACTCCTGCAGAACTTGTCTTTTTCTCTATAGCCCTTTTTCTAAACATGCTTTTTAAGGCTCTGTGCTGCCCCTAGTGTCTTGTCTTTTTTTTTTTTACTTTCTCTAAATCTTCCTTCTCCTAGCCATGTGGCTGCCACGTGTCCCACCCACACACAGGCTGTAAACTTGCATGGTTCCATGGCTTTCCTTCCTCCTCCTCAAGGCAGCTGCCAAGATTGCCTGTCCTAGGGATTTTTCTTTAAAATTTGAATAAAATTGTAAAAACTTAAATCTTGTATCAAGGACTTTGCCTTTTGGACCTTACCTTTAAAAAGCTTTCAGCTTCTCCCAGTTAGAGTGACACTCCCTAAATTGGATAGCTAAATAGAGTAGATTAAATTGGAGTCTAGGTAGTTTTTCCCAGTGATCCCAAACTCCATAACATTAGCTCACTAGCCATCCCAGCTTCTCGTGTTCAACGTAGAGGTTCAGGGAACCGAACTCCTCTCAGAAGTCTGGGGTCTTTTCTTGCTGCAAGCCTCCCCTATCCCAATCCCAGGCAAGCTTTGTTTGCAAGTGTCAAGCTATATAGCATTTATTATTTTTTTTTCTTTTCAGGTTACCTGTTAACTTACATAAAATTGATGTTAGATTTAGCTTTCTATGGATTTGTCTTTCAAGTTTTAAAACACCCAGATCTTATGCATTAGAATTTACTGTTTTTCACAGCTTTGATCCCTGTTCTGATTTTTAAGAGCCTCATGATGCTGCATGCCCTGTTCTACCTACGCCTTGAGGCTGTGAGGTCACACCCCACCCCTCAGGTCTTTTTGAAACAGGGTCTCCCTGTAGCCCCAGCTGACCTAGAGCTCACTATGTAGATCAGGCTGGCCTTGAACTCACAGAGATCTGCCTGCCTCTGCCTCCCGAGTGCTGGGATTAAAGGCATGGGCTACCACGTCTGGGGTCACTCTTTTGATGGGATAAGGTCACAGGAATAGTGTTGGGAGGTGGGGCTGGGAGGACCTGATGCCAGTGTTGCTTGCAACCTCACATTCTTACCCTTTAACACATTTGTGTGAGATAAAACTCGGGCATCTATTAATCTTTAAGAAAGCTGTCCCTTCACCCTTCTTCTGAGGAGTGGGAACTTTTAGTGTAGAGAACATTAATTAGTTCTTGGGGGCTATTTATGGAGCTGTTGTGGGTGGTGGAGACAGGAAAAGGGAAACTTCATAGTTAGGAACTTACTTTGTATGAATACTTTTGTCAATTTCTGTTCTGTTGTTGGACTTATTCTTTAGACAGCAATGTAAAGGTAAATATGTCTTTAAGTTATTTCTACAGTAAATGAATAGAGGCTTAGAAAAATTAAGCAACATGTCCTCAAAGAAGCAATAAAATGTTCACAAGCACAGACTCTGGGGCAAGCTGCCTGGCTCTGTCACTAAGTAGATGTGTGAACTTGGACAATGTACTTACCATCTCTGTGCCTTGGTTTACTTAACTGTAAGATGGGGGTATAGTAAAGAGTATTAGGATTGTTGTGAGAATTAATAAGCTTGTGTATAATATGATCATATAAAATATGCTTATATGTACTTGTATACAATACAAATTATATATTAATATGCATGTACATAGTGATTGGAAGAGTACCTGACACTTTATAGTACATTTACACTTATATATTTTATATATACAGCTATTATAGCATTACATATATTGCATCCATAACAATACCATCTATGAACACATATTAAATCTTATGTTATAATTTACCAATTTAAATAAGTGGAAATCAGAAGAAATGAAATTGTGAATAAATTTTCATGGATCTGTGGGACAAGACCTTGGACTTGAAGGTGGGTAGACTATTTATATCATAAATATGCTTTGGTTTTATAAGTAGAAAAAAGAAAGACAACTGATAAGACTCAGAAAAAGTTTTCCAAATAGGAAAAGTTCGAGATAAAAGTGAAAAAATAATTAGTGTGATGTACATACTTGCACCTTGCTATTTCCTGCCCTACTCACAACAGTCACTGGCAGATTAGAACTTCAACATTCTCTCTAGAAGACAAAATCATCCTTTAGTCTAGGTCTCCTGAGATAGAGGAAGACAGAGGATCATCTCAGGAAGTTTTGTTTTTGGGTATTTCTTCTAACCCCGCATCCCCCATTTCTGTTTCAATAGAAGCGATGCCTGGCATGGTACAGGCACTGAAGACAACTAAAACCTAAAGAACTTGAGTTATTGAGAACATCAAAAGCTGTAGCACCACCCCAGTCCTTCCTCTTTCTGCTTGGCAGGGAGACACGCAGCCTTCCCACAGGGCTTCCTGGACCAGAGGTCACAGACTCCTCCATATGTCTACCATTCCCATGTGCCCTCAGGATTCCTTTATTCTCCACTGATTTGCCTCCCAATATTCAAATCCCCTGTTACAATTAATACTTATTTATATTAAGTGTTATTTCCTCAAATTACAATGTGACGCCTTTCTCCTGACCCAACTCAGAATGATATAAGTGGAGGGAAGCAAAACAGTCAAATTGATGAGAGTTGATGGATTAAAAACACAGTGTCAAAACCATGATGTGATGGTAGAGGCCTGGATTTGAGAGCTAAGAGGCTGAATTTTTGAAAATTTAAATTTTTCTCTTCCTTTTCCTCCTCTTCCTCCTCCTCTCCCTTCCTCTTTGTCTCCCCCCCTTCTCATCCTCTCTTCTTTGAGATAAGAGCTTACTATGTAGTCCTATTCCTCACATCTTCAAGCAGGCACAGGAAGCAAGAGAGTGACTCAAGGTCTGGCAAAGCTTAAGAACTCTCTAAGTGATGTGTTTCCTCCAGCATAACCACACCTTTAATGCCTCCCAAAACAGTGCCACCAACTGGGGACAAAATGTCTAAATAATTTGCGTCTATGGGGGGAAATTCTCATTCAAACCATCAGAGATCTTAATGCTGCTCAGTTTATCTTCCAAAAGTTGTTACCACCAATTGGGGAATACACACTGAACATATCTGGAAACTTGAATAATGATCAGAACTCTACTGTCAAGTGGTTACAGCCTCAGTAGCTCAAGGACTGATTTGTAACCAGTTTACCTGTACATGGGCAATGATGTATGGATTGATTTATTTAATGATAATGACTTAGGGCAACATACACATGCAATAATGCTATATATAAAATAATTATAATTTCTAATGTTGCCCTCAAGCCCCTATCCATGCAGCTAATGGGAGATTGGAAGGGGAACCAGTTTGCGTGATCACAGTCTCTTCTAGCTTAATGTCACTAGGGTTAACACATTCTTTAGGTAAGCACCTTAGGTTTTAGGGTTTATACATTTCTTTTTGATATAGTAGCATTGTATCACAAGGGGAGCTTATATATTTTTAAACCATGTTGGTAGGGGCTTATTATTCATGTGCTGCCTAGTGGGATAATAAATTTATCTTCCAAGTTATCAAGTAGGAAAGTGCTGTCTGTATCTTGAATGTGTCCTCCTGATTTGATGTGTTGGAAACTTAATGTCCAATGTAACAGTGTAGGAGGTAGGGCCTGATAAGGGTGATTAGGTCCTAATGGCACCAGCCTTATGAAGTGAGCTGACCTAGTTGCTACCAGAGTGGGTTAGTTCTTGCAAATGTAGGTTGTTGCAGTAGTGACCCCAGCCTCTCATCTTTCTTGTCTTCCACTGTGTTATGAGGTAGCATATGCCAGTACCATTGTTTTAGATTTCTTCAGTTTCAGGAATGTGAGGTAGATAAATCTTTTCTTTATTAACTACTTAGTCTAAGGTATTCTGTTACATGGCAACATAATATAGAGACAGTATAATCATGTTGGATGCAATTAAGTTAATACCTAAAGTCCTATATTCATTAGAGCTTTGAAAAGTACTATGATGATGAGTTTTAACTGTCTACTTGACACAACCTAGATTTACCTGGAAAGATATTCTCATTGAGGGTTTTTGTAGCCTGCCTGTGAGGGATTGTCTTGATTACACTAATTGATGTGGGAAGACCCAGCATAAAAGTGGGTGGCTTTATGCTAGTGTGGTGGTATACACCTTTAATCCCAGCATTTGCGAGGCAGAGGCAGGCAGATCTCTGTGAGATCAAAGCCAGCCTGATCTCCATAGTGAGTGCCAGGCCAGCTGGGGCTATGGGAGACCCTATTTTAAAAGCAAAAACAAAAGGAAGTGGCATCATCCCCTGGGTTTGGGTCATAGACTCTATAAAAAGGGAGAAAGTGAGCTGAGGACAAGCATGCATGCATTAGTTTGTTTCTTCCTGTTTCTTGACTGTAGATGTGGTGCGATCAGTTGTCTCAAATTCCTGTCAAGGTGAGTTCCCTGTAATGATGAGCTATAATCTGGAATTGTAGCTAAAATAAACTCTTTCTCTCCTTAATTGCTTTTGTCAGGGAGCCTTATCACAGCATCTGGGAAGGAAACTAATACAAGTACTGGTGTTAACACACTGTCCTGACACTGGATGTTCTGGGTTGTGGTCACTTCTTATTTATAAGGTCCAAAATTATAACAGCAAAATAATCCTCTGGTTTAGTTTATTTACACTGTCTGTGGCATTACAGAACCTTGATTATAAATTTAGGGTCACCTGCCTCATTATTTTAAATGTATCATTAAATCTAAAGTTTTTTGTTTGTTATCCTAAAGACTTTTAGAAAGGCAAGGGAAATGTTTATATATTTTGTGACATATAAGAAAATGTCAAATCAATGCTCATAGCAGCGTTTTGCTTATGCTTAGCTTTTATAGGGCAATTTAACATGTAATGCAATAGAATTAATAAATGGAATCTTTCAATCTCTGCTTTAAAACACATCTTTTTATCTTCTTTTTTAGAAATATATTTCCTTCCTTCCCCCTCCCCTCCCCTCCCCCTCCATCCTTTCTCTGTCTCTTTCTTTCTCTTTCTTTCTTTCTTTCTTTCTTTCTTTCTTTCTTTCTTTCTCTCTCTCTTTCTCTCTTCTTTCTTTCTCTTTCTTTTGAGTGCTATGCTTGTATGTGTATAAGTGTACCTATCTCATGCAATGACTGTGGAAGACAGAAGAGGACGTTGGATCCCCCAAAACTGGAGTTACAGATGGTTGTTAGCTGTCGTGTGGGTACTGGAATTTGAACCTAGGTCATCTGAAAGAAGAGCCAGTGCATTTAACCACTGAGTCATCTCTCCAGTCCCTTTTTTTCCTCCTCCTCCTCCTCCTCCTCCTCCTCCCTCTTCTGTTGGTGATAGTATTAGAATTGCACCCAGGGTTTTACACATGCCAAGCAGGCACTTGACCACTGAGCTATATCTCCAGCCTTAAATCTCTATTATTAAATATGAGATTATGGGTGCCAAAAAACAAGACTTTCCATTTATAAACTACTTCATCTGTGTGTGGTGGCAGTGGACATCAAGTCATAGAATAATAGGAAAGAATTTAGAAAATGTTGCCTAATTGCCTTAGTTATAAGACAATAATTTTTCAAGGCATTCCTTTCATAGCATTTTCTCTTTTACTTTGTATTTATAGGTGGAACATATAACACCCATTTATCATCAAATGTTAAATGCTTTATGCATACAAAATCTATTTAGAAACATTTTTCATTACTCTTTGCCTTTAAATTAAATACTTTTTGTAAATTAGAAAGGTTAACTTAGCAGATGTGAGACCAATCTTAGAAAACCCTGTTTGCAAGGCTGTTGGGTTGCTGATGGCTGAGAGACTCTCTGAGACTTCTTGTCCTGGGACAGGGTGGTTCCTTGACCCTGTAACAAGGAGGAAGGAGAATAGCAAACAGTTAAGGGTATTAAAAACATTCTTCCCTTGAGAACATCAGGAAGGTAAACTATTTCCAACAGAAGTTATTATTGTTTATCTCATGCTATAAAAATGTCTGTGGTGGGAATGGGATGCTAGAAGCTCATCTGTGGAGAGGACTCTGTCCAGAAATTGCCTAATCAGGAACACCAGCGTGATTGTTTCAGTGGACTTCCTTAATCATTTCTACAGGATTTTGTAGGCATCTGATCTGGCGTTGCTCTCTATCTGCTACTTGCTATTTGTTATTTTACTTTTGCTTGTTACATGATTAATATACCCACTCATTCAACATGGAAAGTATAGGTAGGATAGATCATTTCCATGTTCCTGCTGTGTCTTTCCTCATCTAGACCACTGTATCTCCTGACCACGTCACTGTTGTACATCTTATCTGTGAGGACTATACCCTGAAGTCTGTAAATCCTTGCAGTGACATAATAAACTTCATTATAGTTGTATACATATACACAATGTATTTCAATCATATTCACCTGTTACCCTCCCTTCTCTTGTTCCCCTCCTCCTCTCGCTGATCTCCCTCATCCTCCTACTGATCTCCTTCCTCCTTCCAACCTACCTCCCTTCTATATTCATGTATTTTTTCCTTCCCTTCCTTCTTTCCTTCCTTTTTATTTCTTTATCTTTAATGACCCAATTAGTTTCTACAGATTTGGCTACAGAAGCAAGGGGGAAGATTTGTCTACAGGAACACAATCACCTTACCAGTGTCCACATTACTGAATAAAATGTCTCTCTTGTCCCATCAACTATTCAGTATGTACAAATCCCCAGGGAGAACTGGGACCCTATGAAGCCCTCTCCACTTCAGGACAGATGACAACTGTACCAATCTTGTGCAGGTCTTGTGCTGGTAATCACAGCTGCTGTGAGTCTAAGAGTGCGATAGTCATCTCATGCTTGGATGTTAGTGATGCATGCACAGCACTCTCTCTCACACCACTGGCTCTTACCTTCTTTTTGCCCTTTTTTTCTGAGATATTCCTTGACATTGGAGGGGATATTACAGACATCCCACTTATGGCTGAGCATTCAAAAGTCACTTATTCTCGCACTCGATCAGTTACAAGTCTCTGTAGTTACCATTGACCACAGCACAAAGAAGCTTCTCTAACCAAAACTGACAGAAACACTAATCTGTGGGCATAAAAATAACATTTAGAAGGCAATTTGATGGGAAGTTTATGTTCATTTAGCAAAACAACAAGTAGCAGCTTTCCCCTTGTGACCTATGATCTCTCCAGCTTTATTGTGGGCTTTACTTTTATCTTTTGCTGGGCGTGGTGGAGCATGCCTGTAGTCCCAGCACTTGGGAGGCAGGTGGATCTCCATGAGTTCAAGGCCAGCCTGGTCTACATAGTGAGTAGGACAGCTGGGGCTACAGGGAGACCCTGCTTCAAAAAGACAAAAAAAAAATTTTTAAATTGAAAAACATAATGTGTGCATGTACCTGTGTGTATGTGTATGTGTGTGTGTGTGTGTGTGTGTGTGCGCATGTGTGTGAGTGCATCGGTGTGAGGGTATGTGCATGTGAGTGCAGGTGTCCAAAAAGGACCAGAGGCATCTAATCCCCCTGGAACTGGAGTTACAGGCAGTTGTGAACTGCTTGATATGGGTGCTGGGAACCGAACTCTGGTCCTCTTCAAGAGCAATACTCAATTTGACAGATGTGGTGGCCCATAGCATTAATCTCAGCACTCAAGAAGCAGAGGCAGGTGGATTTCTGTGACACAGAGCTCATCCTGATATTCATAGGGAGTTCCAGGCTAGCTGGGGCTACCAGCTCCCATGGGCAACTGCATGGGTTTACAGTACCATATGTGATTTCCCTCCTTTAGAGCAGACCTCAGATCCAATCAGAAAGTGGAGTTGGTTAGCCCCACAATAGACTTACCATTATTTTAACAGTGGTACATTTTTTGCCTGGCCAAGTAGTAATGTACCAGGTCCACAGCTGAGTAAGACTGTTAATTAATGAAAACCCTCCCCACCTCAGCCTACATAGCACTTTCTGGCACTAGGAGGACTAGCCAGCAGGGAGGAAGCTTCCAGCTCAGTTTCAGTTTGATTTCTTCATGTCCCATGACCAGGGTGTGTGGTGTCTTCAACAATAGGGTCTTACCATCCAGTTCTGGTGAGCAACCAAGAGCAGCGTATTTTACCATTTTTAAGAGAAACAACAATGTGAAAATAGAAAATTGAAAATGTGCCATTATTGTGGATTCCTAATTTTTCCGTTATAAAGACTGATTAAATTTTATGTCACCATTCTGATTAGCAAATAGGTCAAATCTCTTTCTCCAGGATTCCTATAATACCATTTCAGTCTCAAAACTGAGCTAGGACCTCAAAGATACGTGATTTCAGTATAAGCACTGAATTAGAAAAGTGAACATGCAAAATTTTGAGAGAAGTCCTGTCATGTGAATAGCATAAAATTTAATCCAAATAAGGTTAAGATTGGCCTTTTATAACTGTTCGGCCCAGAGGGAGGAAAAATGTAGCTGGGCTGGTAAATGTGTAACAGCTGGCAAGCTTCTGTTGCCAGCTCTTATTTTAGGTTACTCACAGTTCTGGCTCTCTGACATCCAGCTCAGAATCTCAAAGATCCCTCAGAGGGAAGTTTCAAAACTTCATTTCTTTTTCATTTTCTTGGGCTCATTAAGTGAGTAAATGTGAAGGGAAGTGTGACCTAGAAGAACGTAGGGTAGGAATGATGATGAATAACAAGTTGGAAAAGCAGACAGCTGTAATGCAGGGGTAATGAGTTTGAAACCCATGCCTTAACATGGCCAGTTAGACTATTGTGAAAACTTGCCATTGGTTAATTGAATGCTGGCTTATTTGGAAGGAAAGCCTGCAAGCCAATTAAATCTAAAGTGGTTAGAGTCTCTGAGTTGTCTCTAAGTACCTATTTATAAGTAGGTTTGGGCTTGGGATACATTTTTAAAATCTTAATAACCAATTTCAGAATTCTAGGATGTTATAATTATTTTGCTAAAGGAAGTAAAACACATTATAGATTTTGCTGTAGCAGAAAATAGAAATTAGCAATAAAGACTCATTTGTGAGATGATAGTTTTAGTCACAAATGGTTTGTCCTCCCTGACTTCATGCTGCCTGTCTGTATTCCAACTTCTGCTACTGTTCATTATGACAGTATTGAAGGACTGAATGATAAGGCTTGACTATGTTGCCTGACTTGAGTGAGAATGAGGCTATTGTTATGTTTAGTACAATGCACCTGTATATTATCTGTGTGTATGTGCACACACTTTATTGTATAGAACCATAAGAATCTATTTTATCATCCTCACAATTAATCAACAAAAAAAATGTGCCCACTGGTTATTACAGGGAAAAAAGTCATTGTGGCTCATTCACATTACCTCAGTCAGAGAAGGGTACTCTTGCTTTAGTTTGTGAGCTATGAAGTTTCCTGACTGTTCAATGAGTAAAGCAACAGAAGCTGTTCTTTCCTGAAGGTATCAGACAATATAATGGCTGCACATTCCATTCCATTCATACTATTTTTTCTTCGTGGATTATTTTAAAGCGCGTATAACTAATTAAGATTTTGTATAGAGTGGCACAAGTGACAGTGAGGATGGATATATATATATATATAT
>NW_008329362.1:2998817-3006949 GCF_000622305.1 Nannospalax galili
GATCACATAACTGGTTTTCAGACACTCATGAGAAAATTAGGACACAGTTGGCTGGCTATCTCTCATAATATCATCTCTCATCATATCATATCATCATATCATATCATATCATATCATCATATCATATAATCATATCGTATCATATCAAACATATCTCTCATCATATCATCTGTCTGTCAATCTCCTTCCTATCTTGTATGTATCAATTGGAAGATGGAGATCACCAGGTGTAACTACTCTTCTTTCTTCTGTCCTCTCATCCTGTCTAAAACAGGAAGTTGAGCGAAATACTTATGATTAGTTTTCCACCAATGTAGAAGGTTCAACATATTTATTTCTCTAAGCAACTAGAAAAATAAAACCACTCACCTACTTTTCAAGCTGTGCCGATTAATTTTATGTGCCAATTCAACTGAATGAAGGGGTGCCCATGTAGTTGGGGGAACATTATTTCTGGGTGTGGCTGTGAGGCGCTCCAGAGGACATCAGCCTCTGCATTGGAGGATGGGGTGGTGACACAGTAATTTGTTGAAAGCCTGAGCTGAACAAAGGGCAGAACAAGGAATTAGGCAGTCTCTTGCCTCACAGTTTGAGCTGAATGCCTCCTTTCATCTTCTCCCAGTCCAGATTAAGATTTACACCTCTGGCTCCTCTGGCTCTCAGGAGTTTGAACTTGAGCAAAGTTACAACACTAGCCTTCCTGAATCTTCAACATGCAGCCTGCAGATTGTGAACTGCTTAGCTCACAATTAGATTAGAGGAAATTTATTATACTTCCCCCTTTGTATCTTTCACTGGTATAGTTTCTTTAGAAGTCCCTGATGAATACACATCCCTTCCTGCATTAACACTCTTTCCTTTTTCCCTGAACACTTTCTTTTTAAAAATTTTATTTATGGGGCTGGAGAGATGGCTCAGCCATTAAGAGCACTGACTGCTCTTACAGAGGACCCAGGTTTGACTCCCAGCACCCACCTGGCGGCTGTGAACCATCCTTAACTCCAGTTCCAGGGGAATCTGATGGCCCCCTTCTGACCTCCACCGCACTGCATGACACAGGTGCACTCACATACATACAAGCAATACACTCATACACATAAAATAAAAATAATAAAATATATTTTAAAAAGTTATTTTTATTTTATTTTATGTGTATGAGTGTATGAGCCTACAAGTATGTAAGTGTACCTGTGTCACAAAATGCCTGTGGAGATCAGAAGAGGTTGCACGATCCCCTAGAACTGGAATTAGAATGGTTGCTAGCCTAGTTGCCATGTGGGTGCTGGAAATTGAACCAGGTCCTCTGCAAGATCAGTCAGTGCTCTTAACCACTGAGTCATCTCTCCAGCCCCAAAACTTTCTTTCTAAACTTTTCACTCTGATGCTGTGCAGATAGGAGAGTTTTATGGATGCCATATTGAGCATCCATCTTTTATTACAATGAATGTTTGCTTCACTGCCTCCTCTTCCTTAATTACCTGGCTGCTTTGGGTAGAAGTACCATAAAATGGGACTTAGGATGGTTATTGTGATTTGGGAGTATTTTGTTATTTTTCTACCACATCTAATTCTCTCCTCTCTGGTCATTTGCGGGAGAATGTTCTCCATGCCTCACAGATTTCTCTTTTACCTAGTTTCTTTCACTTTAAGAAAGAAGTTTTCTCTTCTCTTCACTAGTCATATCTGCGAAGTCCTATTTATGAATAAAATATATTCCTGAGGTTCTGGTGGACATGAATTTTGGGAGAATGTTCTTCAACCAACTAGAGCTATCAAAAAACATTGTTAATAAAAACTGCAGTAGACTCTCAGGCAAGGGGTTCACAGACCACATTGTGGTACACCATGTCTGCACAGACTGCTTTTGATAGAAAGATGAGCGTAGGATTCAAGAAGGTTGACAAGAAAGAGGAATTCCTTAGGTGCTTCCACCCCACCACGACTGATCTTACAGGTCTGCACCAGTCAAGGCATCATTTATTTGGATTTTAGGACAAAGCAATCTCTAAGAATCTTTGGTAAAGAAAGATTTCAACCTGATTCACAGCTCAATATTATTACCAGAATTGAAAAGTAATAGGAATGAAACAGACTATCATTGTCCAGAGCCCTGAGAAGTCACTTGGGTAGTGTTGCAAAGGAGCAAGCACATGAGAGTCTTTAGTAAGAAACAAAAGATAGCTTTATCAGAAAATGGAGCTACACGCACAGAGACTGTTCCTTTCATCTCAGGCTAGTCAGCACCCTCTGATAATCAGGGAGATATATCTTTTTTCGAAATTTTGTCATATTTGGAAGATATATTGTGTATTAAAATATCTGAAACAGCACATTTATATGCAGCACATATTACAAAAAGGAAAAATCTGTTTTTATTGAATTTTACTTTCACAGTATCATAATAATGAACATGATATTAAAGAGAAAAGTACTATAGAAGTCTATTCAGAAACTGAGTTATTAAAAAGAAAACAGGTTCTCTTTAAAAGATGAATGAAATTAGGTTGGTTAAAAGTAATCCTTTAATCAGGTGTGATGGAAAATGCCTATTATCCCAAGATTTGGGAGATAGCATCAGGAGGATGAGTTCAAGATTGTAATTGAGTACACAGCCAGTTTGAGGTGACCCTGGGCTACATGATACCCTATGTCAAAACAAAGTCTCTAATATAGCTGAAATGGTATCTCAAAAAAAAAAAAACTTCATTCAGTAAATACACTGAAAATCTCTCTTTCTCTCTCTCTCTCTCTCTCTCTCTCTCTCTGTCTATCTCTCTCCCCTTATATCTGGTGGTCGTGGTAGTAGTGTGTGTGTGTGTGTGTGGTATGAGTAGGGGTGGAGGCCTGATGTCAGGAATCTTCCTCCACTTTGTTTATTGAGGCAGGGGCAGGGTCTGTCAATTGAACCCAGAACTCACTCTATCCAGCATGCTATGGGGATTCTCTGCCTCTGCCTTCCAAGCCCCAGAAACAGAAGTGGGTACCATGCCATCCAACATTTTCATGGATTTGGGGTTCTGAATGCCTGTCCTCATGCTTGTATGGCAAGCACTTTACCTGATGGCTGGGAAGTCCTCTCTTCTGACAGTCTTGAGACATACAACACTTCATTACCAATTCTATTCTCCTACTGTGCCACAGAATGTCAGAAGTTATTCCTCCTCCCTAGCAATAGCATTGTATGTGGAATCTAAAACATTGCATTGTATGTACCTCAGAAATATGTACAAACATTATGCTTCAACCAAAAAATAAAACTAGGGGCTAGAAAGATGGCTCAGCATTAAGATTGCTTGCTGTTCTTTTGAAGAACTAGAGTTTGAGTCCCAGCACCTAAGTCAGGTAGCTCATAATTAACTGAAACTATTTGTAGTTCTGGGGGATCTGATGCCCCCTTTTGGCCTCTGTAGACACTTGCACAAATGTGTACATACAACAACACACACACACACACACACACACACACACACACACACACACATGCTCAAAACTAAAACTAAAATAAATCTAAAAAAATTCATATCAAACAAGAACATTTGGAAAGAATTTATGACAAATCATTGAACTCCCATGATAATTAAAGGAAACTAACAGTATTGCTGTTGTTTTTGAAAAGTCTAAGCCACTAACTTGCTTTTTTGAATTACATACAGCTGTATGCTATTTTTAGTCATAAATAGATGATAGATTAGATAAATAGGTATAGGTAAATGATAGATGATAGATGATGATGATAGATGGATAGATGATAGATAGAAGATTTGATATCCATCTAAGCTGACTCCTTCTTGGTCATAGAGATTTATTGTACTTGCAAAAATAATTATTTTTATGACTCTAGAACAGAGGTAACAGTTTGAATACATTCTACTGAAGAAGGAAGGAAGTTAAACAAAGGAAGGAATGACAGAGGATAGAAGAAAGGATCTATATTGATGTTTTCATTTACATAAGCAGCATCCTGTCCTTGATTTCTGTTGACTCACTACTGAGGATGCAAGGCTGAAGTTAAGACAAAACAGCTTTTCTTTGCCTTCATCATAAGGCTGAAGATAGATAGCTGTGACTTTCATAACTTCAGAATCAACTAAATTTCTTGCCTATAGGGTGTCAAGTTCCTAAAAATAAATAGTTCAACTATCTTAAGTGGTATTAAAGATTAGATCATGTGCTTTTGAATTCTAACTAACAAGAATGTTTCCTTGTGGTGCTAGATGGGTCCTCTCTGTGCAGGCTAAGAGGTATGTCCTTGGTGCCTAGTTTTTGATGAATAGTCAATAAATGAATGAAAAGTGGAGGGAAGAAGTGAGGAAAGAGGAATAACATTCACTGAGGATACACGACACTATGTATGTACAGACATATGAAACAGTGTGCAGACACTCTAGACAGCTCAGCTTTTAAGCCGAAGTGAAAACCCAACAATAAAGAAGTAATGGTTTGAATGTATTTATTCTTGAGCTAAAATAAGAGAAGACTATAATAAAATACATCTAACAAAGAACACAGGTACTGTTCATCTTAGAACCATGACTGGGTTGAATTTACATAAATTAATACATTTTTAGAATGTAACAGACAGAATTTTAGTTTCCCTATTTGGTGCTTTGATATCTTGGGACCTCAATGGCACTTGAAGGGACTGTCCCTCCCAGGGTTGGGCAATTCTTGGAGACAGCAATGACCAGCTTTGAGCAAGAGTAGCCATCACATGTAAACTAACTAACCCATAGCTCACACAACCACCTGCTTTATCAGGCTTTCACTGGGTACTGGTCTACCCATGTGATCACCCAGAGCCAGGTACCAGACCAACCATTCCTAAGCCTCATGAATCCTTCCATGGACCCTCTGCTTCCTTGTGCTTCTTGGCAAAAGTTAGTAACAAACTAACTTTCTGGTGGTAACTATTTCCTGTCCTCATCCACTTGAATAATAGGACCTACACTTCAAAAAATAGATTCCCTGTGAAAAGCATCTTATAATAGGTATTGAAAACAGAAACAAAATGGATCATGATATGACCTGTTAACTGATAATTTTAAAATTTTGTATTTTATTTTATTTTAAAAAATATTTTATTTATTATTTTTATTTTAGGTATATGAATGTATTACCTGCATGTGTATAAGAACACCCAGGTTGTGCAATGCCCCAGAGGTCAGAAGAAGGTATTGGATCCCCTGGAACTGGAGTTACAGACATTGTTAGCCACCATGTGGGTGCCGGAAATCAAACCCAGATCCTCTGCAGTAGCAGTGATTGCTCTTAACTGCTGAGCCATCTCTCCAGCCCTTATTTATATTTTTAATTATGTGTATGCATGTGTGTCTATATGGGAGTATGTGCATATAAATGCAGTTGCCTTTAGAAACCAGAAGAGGCCATTAGATCCCCTGGAACTGAAGTTGTTGTGAGCAACCCATTATTGGTGTGGGAAACTGAACTCGGGTCCTCTGCAAGAGCAATGCATGCTATTAGCTGATGAACTGTTTCTCCAGCTCTTAATTGATATTTTTATCATGTGAAATAGTTGGCATTTTCTGAAAGATTTCAAGGAAAATGCCTTCTTGTATACCCAACTTTTGTTTTGTTTTGTGTTTGAGACAGGGTATCAAACTCACTACGTGGCCACAGCTGGGCTTTAACTTCCAATTCCCTCGCCTCTGCCTCCTGAATGCTAGGATTACATGTGTTCACCACCATGCCTGGTCTGTGCAGTGCTGTGGATCAGACCCAGGGCTTTGGGTGCTAGGCAATCATTAGACCAACTGAGTTATATACTTATCTCCTCCCAAACTTTTCAATAATTTAAGTTTTCTGATCAGCTCTCATCCTTCCAATTAAGAGAATTCATTTAAAAGATAAACAAAAGCAGACCAATTTACCTTTTATGTGTATGAGTGTGCTGCCTGCATGTGTGTAAGTGTACCCATGTTGTGCGATGGCCACAGAGGTCAGAAGAAGATGATGGATTCCCCTGGAACTGACCTTACGGATGGTTGTTAGCTGCCATGTGGGTTCTGGGAATTGAAGCTGGGTCCTCTGCAAGGGCAGCCAGTACTCCTAACCACTGAGCCATCTCTCCAGCCCCCCAATTTACTTTTTTATAAGAATAGATAGACCTTGCTAGTAGATCTAAATTCAAATTAGGGGCACTGTTACAACATTTTAAAGCAAGATACAACAATATTTTGTTCTAAGTGCATCCCATTCAAAGACACAGAGTCAGTGAAGCACCAAATAGATTTTGCTGTACAAGTCTGCAATTGATTATCCGCAGTTTCAAAATCAAAAACCATAAAAAACAATTTTCATAAATTGATGACAAACTCATTTGGTGACAAAATCTAATCTGAATTGATGAGACCATTATATCTTATTTATATTGAGGATGCATATTTATATTTATAGTATAAAAATAGAAAGATATTTGGGGTGTTGTTCTAGGCCCAGGTAGGGAATACTAAATAATAAAAAAAAATGTGTTGTTCTAGGCCCAGGTAGGAATACTAAATAATAAATAGTTTATAAACTATCATATTCTAAAATTCATTTAAAGCCATGGGTTTTAAAATACAGCTATTCTAAAATTTTATTAATTTTTATTTGTGTGTATGTGAGATGTATGTACTTTTTCAGTGGATGTATGCAAGTGTGGATGGGGATGTATATGAACATGTGAGCTCATATGTATGAAGGCCAGAAGTTGACATCAAGTGTCTTCCTCAAGCTCACTCTGCCTTGATTTTGGAGACAGGAATTTCACTGAACCTGGAGCTCATGGATTTAGTTAGGTTGTTCGTCAATGAGCTCCAGAGATCCACCTGTTGCTGTTTCTCCAGCGCTGGGATTACAGATGTGTGTTGTCATACCTGGCTTTTTATATGGGTACTGGGAGACTGAACTCAGGTCCATATGCTTGCGGGACAAGCACTTTACCTACTAAGCCATCTCCTCTGCCCCTCTCCTAGAGTTTTATATGAGAGATCATGGACAATTTGATGTATGTGCCTATGTAAGTTTGCTTGTCTATTTTAGTTGTAGGGGCACAGACTATTATTCTAATTCTTTAATATTTAATTTCATTAAGTCTTGTAACTTTTTCAATTTTACTTCTATTAATTTGAAGGACTGCAGGAAAGCTACCAGACTAATAGTTCGAGATGTTTTTGATAATTCCCTGTGAAGGATATAAAGATGAACAAGTCTCAGTTACTGTATTCTAATGGGGTTAGCAAAGTGTCAACAATAATGATATATTGATGTAAATGTTGATGAAGAGTGACAAATGCAGCCAACATGGTCTCCAGCATATTTCTGAATCATAGAGAAGGGAATTACTAATTGCCTCAGAAAGTTAGAAAAGGTTTTTTTTTTAAATTATTTATTTAATAAACACACAATCAGAAGAAGCAGTTCATTACAACACATTGACATGTTCAATAACAATTTCCAGAGCTAAGATGCATCTCCTTCAAAATTGGCTGTAAATTTTTAGGTTTACAGTTGAATTAATACAGTTGTACAATATTGTGCTCAGTATAAACACTATAAGGCATAAAATTAAATGAGGTTTTAAACCTTAAAAAAAGATCTCAATTTCATTATTAAAATATACAGTTTCATACAGGAAAATTCATTTTCAATACAATTGATACTAAGATGCATGTGCATTTCTAATCTCTACATATCTGATTATTACTAGTCACAGTCGGTTACTTTCTGAGCTTCTTGGCATCTGAACGTGGATAAAAAGTCATCAGGTAGATTTCAATGGTAATGTTTTCACATCCACCAATAATTAAGGAGCAAATTTTTAAGCATTGAAGAATTATTATTATTTTTAAAATTTTTAAATTTATTTATTTTTACACCCACTTCCCAGATACCACCCATCCATAGCCTCCCTCACCCCACTGGAGCCCTTATACTCTGATATCCCTGCTACTGTCTGCTGTATTGTTGGCACCTCTAGCCATTCCCCACTACTTGCCCTTCTGGTGAATCTAGTCAGCCTATCTAGAGGTCTTTCTTTTAGGAGGGTCAGCTGTTCCTCATCTAGTGGTAATCAATTGTCAATATTCCTTTGGATAAGATTGGGGTCTGCTGTTCATTTTCCCAGTTCTATG
>NW_008329362.1:3007310-3008786 GCF_000622305.1 Nannospalax galili
TGTTGACCCTCCTCTTTGTAGACTGGACACTGGTTCAAGTTCATCTGGTGGGGTCTCCTCGGCCTCCTTGATCAAGAGGACAGGTGACCCAACACTATTATAGGATATTTGGGAGATGCTCATAGTCCCCTGGAACTAGTTGACCTAGGAGGGCTAGGAGCAAAAAGTGTCCTTTATGTCCCTCTGACCAAATTATTATAGGCCTCAAAGTATGTTTGTTAAACACCCAAGAAGGTTAGTTCCACCATTCTGGCATTTTTAATTACTGTGTGTCATGTAGATAAATCTTGAGAAAAGACCAGTTGTTCTCAGATAAATCTTATCTAGACATATATTTCTTGATCTGCTGTGTATAATTTGTCAGTAGGGTGTTGGAGTAATATGGTTACCTCTGGTTTTGAAAACTAGCTAGGAATTGTTTATCTCTCAGATTGTCTCACCCCTCCATCATGGTTTTCCCACTTAAGGTGCCCCCATTTCTCCCCTTTCTCCCTTAGTAATACCCTTCTCCTATGGTCCTACCTCTCTTGAGCTCTTTCTTTTCCTTTATCCCCTAGGTTCTTTGTATACCCTTCCCTCCCCCCACCCTTAAACTAACTCAATTTTTTATCCATATCTCCCTACTGTTCTTCTCTTTCAGGTTCTTTCTTTTCCTTTACCTCCCTGTTTCCTTTCCATTATCCTGGTTCCTGTAGTTATGTCTGGTCGCATACTTATTTATCAGAGTCTGGTTCTAGGATACACGTATGAGGGAGAACATATGTCGATTTTTTTTTTCTGTGTCTGTGTTACTTCACTTAGTATAACAGTTTCTAGTTCCATCCATTTACCTGCAAATTTCATGATTTCATCTTTTTTTACTGCTGAGTAAAACGCCATCAGATAAATGAACTACATTTTCATTATCCACTCATCAATTGAGGGACACTTAAGTTGCTTCCACCTCTTAGCTATTGTGAAAAGACCAGCAACAAACATGGGTGTACAAGTGTCTCTGTTATAGGATGAGTTCTTTGGGTATATGCCAAGGAGTGGTATAACTGGGTCAAATGGAAGGTTCATTGGTAGTTTTTTAAGAGTTCTCCACAGTGCTTTCCATAGGGGTTGAACCAGTTTGCAGCCCCACCAGCAGTGGATGAGTGTTCCCCTTTCCCCACATCCTCTCCAACATTTGGTGGCATTTGTTGTCTTGATCTTAGCCAGTCTGACTGGGGTAAGAAGAAATCTTAAAATGGTATTAATTTGCATTTCCCTAATTACTAATGATTTTGAACACCTTTTAAAATGCTTTTTACCCATCTTCATTTTGTCTTTTGAGAACTCTCTGTTCAGTTCCTTAGCCCATCTTTTAATTGGGTTACTTCCTTTCTTGATTCTCTGTTTTTTGAGTTCATTATATATTCTGGGTATTAAACCTCTGTCAGATGTGTCGCTGGTGAAGATTTTCTCCCATTCTGTGGGTTTTCTGTTTGCTTC
>NW_008329362.1:3008855-3028679 GCF_000622305.1 Nannospalax galili
GCTTAAATTGCATGTTCTCATATTTGTATCTTCAGTTTTGTTCCACTGAGCTATTGGTCTATTTTTGTGCCAGTACCATGTTGTTTTTATAACTATATCTCTATAATATAGCTTAAAATCTGGCATAATAATCCCCCCAGCATTGCTCTTACTGCTCAGGGTTGTTTTGGCTATCCGAGGTGCTTCCATATGAATCTTAGGATGGTTTTTTCAAATTCTGTGAAAAACGTCATGTGGATTTTGATTGGCATTGCATTGAATCTATAAATGTCTTTTTGTAGGATGGTCATTTTCACAATATTAATCTTTCTAATCCATGAGCATGGGAGGTCCTTCCATCTTCTGATGTCTTCCTCAATTTCTTTCTTTAAACATTTAAAATTTTCATTGTAGAGCTCTTTAATGTCTTTGGTCAGGTTATTCCAACATATTTTTTTGCAGCTATTGTGAAGGGG
Source organism: Nannospalax galili (assembly GCF_000622305.1). NCBI lineage: Eukaryota > Metazoa > Chordata > Mammalia > Rodentia > Spalacidae > Nannospalax > Nannospalax galili. The sequence continues at coordinate 3,009,311 of NW_008329362.1, forward strand.
AGTGTTTCCATGTGCGGGAGTGTTTCTATATGCTTTTTCTCTGATTCCTTGTTGTTGGTATATAGAAAGGCTACAGACTTTTGTAGGTTAATTTTGTAGCCTGCCACTTTTCTGAATGTGTTAATAATTTCTAGGAGTTTTCGGGTGGTATTTTTGGCGTCCCTTAGATATAATATCATATCATCTGCAAAAAGGGATAATTTGATCTCTTCTTTTCCAATTATTACTCCTTTAATTTCCTTCTCTTGTCTTAATCCTCTTGCAAGAGTTTCAAGCACTAGGTTGAAGAGAAGTGGATATAGTGGACAGTCTTGTCTGGTTCCTGATTTCAATGGGAATGCTTCCAGTTTTTCTCCATTTAGAATGATGTTGGCTGTGGGTTTGTTATATATGGCTTTAATTATGTTGAGGTATGTTCCCTCCCAGTCCAATTCCCTCTAGGACTTTGAACATAAAAGCATGTTGAATTTTGTCAAAGGCCTTCTCTGCATCTATTGAGATGACCATGTGGTTCTTGTCGGGATAAAGCTGACTTGATCCTGGTGAATGATCTTTTTGATGTTGTCTGTATGCTGTTTTCAAGTATCTTGTTGAGAATTTTTGTATCTATGTTCAGTAAGGATATGGGTCTCAAGTTTTCTTTTTTGTATCTTTACCTGGCTTTGGTATTAGAGTGATGCTGGCTTCATAGAAGGAATTTGGAAGTTCTCCCTCCATTTCTATTTTTTTTGAATAAATTAAGTAGAATTGGATGCAGATCTTCTTTAAATGTCTGATAGAATTCTGCTGTAAATCCATCTGGTCCTGGGGTTTTTTTAATCAGGAGATTTTGTATTAATGTTTCAATTTCTTTTTGTGTTATGGGTCTGTTTAAGCTGTTAATCTCTTCTTGCTTTAGTTTTGGTGGTTCCCATGGCTTTAGATATCCATCCATTTCTTTTAGGTTTTCAAATTTAGTAGCATGTAGGTTTTTAAAGTATTCCCTATATAGAAAAGGTTTTTGAGAAGAAAAGGAAGTTTACTAGGTAATGGAAGGGGAAAACTGTTTATTCCTGCACTGAGTAATCTAAAAAAAAAAGGAAGCATTAATGGGGTATTGATTTGTAAGAGACATTTTTAGCTTGTCAGCTTCAACAGACACTCTTTAGAAAAAACACCTTGGTCTCTGATATGTTATTGTGCTGAAGCAGAGGACCAGTGCCATTTGCAGATTTAATGAAAGTCCAGTGAGTCTGCATTACCTTCAAGGAACCGTCCTCAATCAAGCACCAAGTATCCTGTCTCACAAGACAGATCCTTTGACAGGAAGACAGGAGACAATCAGTGCATCTTACTCATGCATGAAACTATTTTATTAAGATAAATAAAGCAGCACTTTCTTTTTCATGAGTGAGCCCCATGTCCCTGCATTGATGTGGCATTTAAAGCTCTGGCTAGGACTGACTGTGCTGAGGTTCAAGCTGGCATTTTCAAATGCTCATCCCCAAGATGTGCCAGCAGCAGAAATAAGAGCTGTTGGGTCTCCTTCAATGAAGGAAGGTGACAATGTGATTTTAAGCAGTAATGCAAAAAGAAAGGGTTATAGACCAAAAAACAAAACAAAATAAAAAAAATCCCATTTCTACTCTGTTAAGCTATTGTGGGGAACATTTTAATGTTGTTACTAATGGTTTCCCTAATTTTGCAACTGAGCCCTGGTTAACTTTGCATCTTTGCTGACACAAATCATTGTGAATCTCTGTACAATAAATCATTTGAAAATACATAACAAAGAACCCAAAATACACTTATCTATTTCATCAGAGGTTACTTAATATTTTTCCATCCACCACTTGTAAAATGAAATATCATTCAGTTTAATCATCAAGCAATGCTAACTCAGAGGGGAAAATATCAAACCTTGTGATAAGAAAGTGATTTGGAACCATTCACAGGTACTAGACAAAGGATATAGTTTCTTGCTGGAGTTCTGTAATTTCATTGCTGGTGTGCTTTTGCTAATTTATACTCAGTATTGGGAATCTCAAGTCACTCAAGTATACAATTGTGGAGGTTAGATTCATGGATTCTAAGACTTTTCTTCACATTTGAAAAATGTATGACATACTATTGTCATGCTTAAAATTATTTTATCATTTTTACTGAAGGCAATTTTTAACTAGATTATTTTGCCTAAAAGCTTTATTCCCTGTATAATTGTTAATAGAACAATAATAGCTGTTGTTAAATAAATAATACCATTGAATCCAGATGACCCAAATGATCATTCTAAGTTTGTATAATTCCTGTAGCATTACTGCCTGGTTTTCTGTCAGATTCAATTACCTAATGATAAGCAGAGTAGGCATTATATCTAAAAAGAAGTCATTATATTTGCTAAACAATTAAGAAGCTATAAATTTCATAGCTTTTTGAGAAACCATTGCAAAAGTGTTTGCAACAGTTTTTAGTCTTTGATAATGGTCCACTTGCCCTGCAGCCACTGCCTTTAACAAACTCTGAGTCGAGTCTTCTGAACATGAATAGGCATTGGAATTTGTGTCTGAGTATGATGCAGGACACTATTATACAAAGGCAAGGTAACTGGCACTGTCAGTGCTACAGTTCTAGTTACATCATTTTCAGTTTTAGGAAGTACACCTGATTGCTTTATTTTTCTTTCATGTTTCCAAGTACAACTGCTATCTACCAAGTCCTCTGACTTCTTATTTTCTTCCAAATTTATAATGATGTTTACTATGTACTTGGAACTGTTTTAAGTGCCCATTATTGTTGCGAGTTTTCTCGTGGGTCCAGCCCACGAGGGTTGCAGGGAACGAGGGTTCTGACTGAGGTGGGGGTGAGCAGTGCAGAGTCAACACAGACACCAGGAGCTAGGTGGAAGCAGGCACTAGGCGAAGTGCTGCAGACTCGTTTATTGCTGGGAAGGGCAGGCCTTATATATCTCTCCCCCTGCCCCCAGTATCCCATAAGCTGATGTGTCACTCCCTGATAGATCCCCTCATCCAGGCCGCATGCATCATCAGTCTCTAGGTCTGGGAGCAGATTATAGGTTGGCTCTTTTGTGGAAGCACAGGCTGTGCTCTCAAGGTGGAAGCTGTGCTCTCTAGTGTGGCCTGTGCTTAGGTCTGGCACTTCACCTCCTACATATCCATCCCTTTTTATTATAGAAAGTTCAGTGGAGCTGAGGTTCTTTGCATTGACATAGTTGACCCCATCTCAGAGGGCACCCAGCTTGATGGACTGTACCTGTCTTAGGTCATCTTGACCATCAAGATCTTACTTGTCATTGACTACCAGCCCTCAAAGGGTGTGACCTCTGGCATGACCATGTGAGGGAGGAGGAGGGCAAGAAGTTACACAGCTTCTTCTCGGATATCAGCAAGCCAGTCCTGCTGGACCTCAGGGGGAGGTTGAAGTCTGGATCCTTGAGTGTTTTGAGAACCTGATACACTGAGTAATTTACTTAGTTTTGTCTGTGGAAGTGTAGAACAAAGCATTTAATGAGCAAGGAAAGAATTAAGACTATGACACCCAAGAATAAATAACAATCTATGAAGGGTCAAACAAAGCTTTTCAGTTTGACCAAAGTTTGTCAAGGAACCCGGAGTTTATATCTAATATCTGAGCCCATGTATAATTTAGGGAGATGATCTGGTCAGTGAGCAAGGTGGAGTAGTTGAGAAACTTTTGGCTCCAGTGGCCATGGATGCACTGTGAGAGTCCATCCTGGCCCTAGCGAGGTTATCTACTTTGTAAGGTGTGAGACACAGGACTTTGAACTGTGGGTCACAGGCCATTAGCATCATTTGTTTGATGATGGCCATCTCCTCCCCCAAGGAGGTCTGACTGTTGTTGGATGACAGAAACGACCTGGAAGAGGTGTTGATTAATAAGAGATTGAGTGTGTAAGGCTGCAGAAGTTTCAAATATGACCTCATTGAGTGTTTCCACAGTAGTGGAAGATTGAGTGATAGCAACAGCAGCAGTGGCGGCAGCCCCTAAGGAAAGGATAGTGGTGGTGACAATCACTGCAGTAATACCAAAATCTCTCTTGATCCGGGGGAAGGGTTGGTGAGCTGTCTGGGAACCCAGATTGCTGTGGCTTTGCACACAAAGAGAACAAGAGAGGCAGGGAAAATCCAGCATGCTGAGAGAGTGCAGTTAATGAGGGAGAAGTTAAGGATATCCCCCAGGTCGTCCAAGAAATTAGCAAGGAGCAGAGCAAACAGCGGTCGAACACAAACAGGCAAGGAGATTGAATGGGAGATGTTAACAGAGACTTCACTAGGTGTCCAAGTTTGGTCTGCGACACCTGAGGAACCCGTCTTTGAGTTATCACCCATATGTGTACCATTAAAGATGACTCCACCTAATATAAAGAAGAGAGGATGCAAATCCAGGCAAGCCACCGGCCCATAGAGCCCCCAGGCCCCCCTGACAGTGTCTTTACTCCTGTGGTCAGGGTAGACATAGGAGTAAGGTTTTGTAGAGACAGGGTGTCTCCAGGCTGCCAGGGAGGAAGCCTGTGGATGTCCATCATAATCTGTAAAGAGGAGCATACCTCCAGGAGTGAGCGGGAGGCAGTGTTCCCATGGAATAGGAAAGCACAACGTGGTGGAAAGTTTATTGGTGGGAGGGCACTGGGTCCGTGGAGGATGCTTGACCTTTGGGGGGAGGGGTGGTGGCCCCAGGGGACACAAAGGACACTGTAGTCTCAGATGTGTCTTTTACTAAGGGAGACCAGATTTTGAGGCCCCATAAGGAGTCCCGGTTCTGGTTTCTATGAAAGTCGCCTGTTGTGATGTTAAAGAGGGAGTGACAGTGAAAGGCATTAGGGGAAGAGGTGTTAAGGGCTGGGCTGAAGCAGAGTGATCCTACAAGGGACCATGTGCCATTTATGGGAATGGATGTATGAACCAATTCCATGATGGGGAGACAGGGATTCATTAGTGGTAAAGAGAACCGGGAAAGTGGGTGACTGTTCATCTACAGGGAGGATCAGAGGTGGTAAGGGGACCAGTGCCCAGAGATCTGAAGCCTGGGGAGAAGCACAGCCAACGGACAAAAGGGTGCCAAGGATAATGAAGCTGGAAAAGGATGTCATGGCTTATCAAACTCGCAGTTGGGCCCGGTCTCCAGATGGGTTTCTGTAGCTGGTCAGATGTCTCTCGATGGAATCCAGATGGGGGCTGTAGCGTTCTGTAGAAAAATATAAGCGTATCCTCCTCCTCGTGTCAGGATGGGGTCTGGTTTCTACCATAGGGATGAAATAGGATCCCTCCATCTAACTAGTGACAGAGGTGTAGCCCGAGGCAAGGAGGACCAATGTTTGTAAGCTGGACTGAGACCCTCGTCCAGCATACAAATATTGGAAATTAAGATGGAACATGAGGAAATTAAGATGGAACAAAGCCTCAGTAAGAGCCAGGTGAGGTCACATTTGGCCTCAGCTGAGGGTCTTTTAGCCAGGAGGGACTTAAGTGTTCTGTTGCTCCTTTCAACAATGGCTTGTCCTTGCGGGTTATAGGGAATACCAAAGGTATGTTTGATTCCCCAGGAGGACACAAATTTATTGAATTCTTGAGGGGAATAAGTGTACCCATTATCAGTCTTAAGTGCCCAGGGTATGTACATGATTAACATGATGGACTTTATAGCTTTAATGGCATGTATAGTCTTTTCCTCTGAGAGAGCTAAAGCATAAGTAAGGGAGGAGCATGTGTCAACTATAACATGAATGGATCTCAATTTCCCAAAATGGGGTAGTTAGTCACAGCCATCTGCCAAATGGCATCGGGTATCAAACCATGGGGGTTCACTCCTCCACTGTTAAGGAGCCCAAGAGGCATGAGCGTGGCACAGTAGCACATGAGTGGACAAGGTGCTTGCATTGGGACATAGGGATTTCTGGGAGGAGTTTATGAATACTCTGAGGGGACAGCTGGAATTGTTGATGTAAACTCTGGCTTGTTCTAACAGGTCAGACTAGACCGTCGTGATCATGACATCTGTGGTAGCATTTCCCCGAGCTAGGATTCTGGGAAGGGTGGAATGTGAGCAGGTATGTGAGATGTACTGTGGGTGACTTCTATTTTCTAAGCATTCCCGTAGCTTGACCATAGTGAGGTGGAGTGGGGTGGAGGAGTTTTTAACATGAGAAAAGGTGATGACCTTAGCGACCTGAACAGCATAGGCGCTATCAGAAAAGAGATTTAGGGGTTCGTCCTGGCACTCTGCTAAAGCTTTAAGTATAGCAAGAAGTTCTCTCAACTGGACAGAGCCAGGATTAGGGATGATGTGGGTGACATTCTTTTTTCCAGGATGATGTATCAGGACCCCAAAGTTCTTCGTATTAGCATCTGAAAAGGCAATGGTTGCTTGGGGATTTGGGGAAGAAAAAGGGGTGCTGTACGGCTTAACCTCAAACGGCAATGTGAGAAGGGCCTGAATTCTTTTGTCTTGGGGCAAGTGATTGTCAATGGTGCCTGGTAAGCCTGACATCATAGTCTGAAAACTTATGGAATTGGCCCGGAGGGCCTGTAGGTTATGGAGGGGAAAGGGGAGCACAATAGCATCAGGTTCTCTATTGAAAGTTTTTCAAACTTGAGTATGCAGTTTGACTGCCAAGTTAAAAGCCAGTTCAAACTTGGAGGAAACCTGCTGGAGCTCCAATTATAAGAGATGGACACAGATAAGTGGCCCAGTCTGCCAAAGGGCACCAAGGAAGCCAGAAGAAGTCAATAGCACTAAAGCCTCTAGGGATTGTAAGGGCCCATACCTGTCGAGGTTTGTTGATGAGAGTAATTCAGTGATCTTTTCCAATAAGGCAATGGCCGGGGGAGTTAAGTTAATCTTTGCTGAAGGGCAAGTGGGGCCCTCCAAAAGAGAAAACAGTGCCCTCAATTCCTCCAAGGGAATGGGCAAGAATGGTTTAAGCCAATTTATGGTGCCACAGAGTTGTTGAAAATCGGCTAGTGTATAGACCAGTTTTGAATTAAATGCAGGGGATATAGGGCGTATGCCGACTGAAATGGTATGCCCCAAAAAGGCATAAGGAGGCACCTCCTGTAACTTATCTAAGGTGATAGACAAGCCAAGGGACGATAGGCGGGAGAGTAAGTCTCTGGTTACCTTGCGGAGAAATTGTGGGTTAGAGTGGGACAACAGAATGTCATCCATATAGTGAATAAATTGTACACTATGAGGGATGGATGAAGTGGCTTGTGAGACAAAAAGCTGACAGATAATAGGACTAGTCTTCATTCTCTGGGGAAGGACTTTCCATTGATATTTGAGGGCCAGCTTGGTGAAGTTGGGTTCCCAAACTGTAAAGGAAAAGTGATCACAATCTTGGGGGGGGGGAGCAGTGGGATTGAGAAGAAGCAATCTTTAATATCAAGTGTTATGATATAATAAGAAGGAGGAATAGCACCAGGGTAATGCAAGCCGGCCTGTGTCCAGCCCATTTTTTCCATTGGTCATTAATGGCGCGTAAGTCCTGAAGCAATCTAAAATGGCCATTTTTCTTTTTAGTAACGAATATTGGAGTATTATATCTACTAGTGGATGGTTCCAAATGTCTGAGGTCCAGCTGTTCCTGGACCAAATTTTTGAGAATAGATAACTTAGGTTCTATAATAGGTCACTGCTCCACCCAGATCGTATCTGTTGAGAGCCACGTAAGAGTGATCGGTGTGGGAGACTCCTTAGGGGATGTCCCAGGGAGGGCAGTGGCCCTTAGAATTGGGGGTGCTGGTCAGGGCTCTGATTTCTCCCAGAGAGGTCAAGGTTATCATGGGCTATTACATCATCATAAAAGGCCTGATCATCTGTGGTAAGGACCACAGCCACGTCCTCCAGGACATCTCGACCCCACAAATTGTGGGGGATGTTGGCCACTATGGGAGTGAATGTGCCCTTGCTCCCATCTAAGTCCTTCCAGTGTAATGGGCGAAAAACCAACTTTGTGTCCTGGCTGCCACCCACTCCCTTAATGGTCAGGCCAGGCCAATATTTCCTAGTGTCCACTAGGCCCTTCACAGCGATCCCATCCAGGAATAAGGTCATTGGGGGGAGTGATTAAGAATCAGAAGGGCCCATAAAACCTGTCTCATTCCCCCTTACTTGTGGGGATGAAGGGCACCCTGGGTGGAGTTTAAAGGAGCCAAGTCTGATTGAGGCCGTGACCTACAATCTTTTGCCCAATGAAATCCCTTTTTGCATTTGGGGCAGCAGGTCTTGGGACGAGTGCCATTGTTAGGGCAGTCCCTGTGGAGGTGTCCTGTCCTTCCGCAGCTCCAGCAGCCATCTTTTGAATCAGAGGGGGTGGGCCTTCCTTGTAATAAGAGCACCTCTAAGGAGGCAGTCAGGGCCTCATTGGGCCTTGTCCTGGGGTCTAGGTTTCTAGTGGCGAGTACCCATTTATAAATATCATCATTGCGGACAGGCGCGATAGCATTGCAGGTAGGAGCATTTAGGCCTTCCCATGCCAACTGTTTGACGAGCATATCTCGAGTGGTCCCAGACTCCACTCTCCATTCCACCATTCCAGCAACTCAGGTGAGGAAGTCCGTGAAGGACTCCCCTGGCTGCTGAATCAGATTGCGGAAGAATATCTGTGGTCATGGGGGGAGCAACATTTAACGGCTTTGAAGGCCAGGTCACTAACTTGTTGGTAGTAAGCATGAAGGCCAATAGTGGACTGGGAAATGGGGTCAATATATTGTCCATGTCCTGTGAGCATGTCCAATGTAATGTTGAGGCCATATTGGAGATTTAGGCATGCCTGGTTTTCAGCCTGATCGTCATAGGCTGCGTGCCAGTTTAGAAAGACTGAGGGTTCTAAGACTGCCTTTAGTAAGTTATACCAATCACAGTGGGTTTGTAAATGTAAGGACCACTGGTGAAGAACCTGTTCAAAATATGGGGAGTCAGGGCCCGATTCCTCAGCTGCCTTGCAGATCAGAACGAGGTCAGCAAGTGGGGTGGGCAGCCATGGACGCTGTGCCGCATCGGGGCTGACATTAACCAGAAATGCAAAGGCGGGTGAGTGTTTAAGGAGGGCAGCCTGGGAGGGAGGGGCACGGTAGCAGGGGAAGGGGCAGGATGGTAGTTCCTTCCAGGGGCACTGGGGTGGTGGTGTCTCTGATTGTTGTGGCTTTGAAAGTGGGGTCTGAAGTAGGGGCAAGGGGGCCCCTTCCTCATCTGGATAGACCTCAAGGATGGTTCCCTTATCAAGGTCAGTGGGGATTGAAATAATGGCAAGGTCTACACTGGCCTGATCCTGACAATGATTATTGTGGGCTGAATTGAATTCTTCAGGTGAGGAGGATTTAAGGCTGGCAATGATGGCTAAAAGGATCAGGACAAGTGAGGCAGGGGGAATGACTCCTGACCCTACTTCCCTTTTTCAGGCCAAGAAAAGGACCTGCATCCAGAGGTCAGGATCCCACATAGTCTTGGGAGAGACCCAAGGGGCCAAGTTAGTGGCGTCATCCCAGAAATTTTCAATATCTTTTGGTTTCACTTTCAGTCCCCGAGTTCTAAGGAGCGATTTGAGTGCTGCCGTTTGTGGCTCCTTGCACTGTGGTGGTAGGTTGCCCATCGTGGGAAGGTCCCGTGAAGGGAAACTTGCCACAAAAGTAAAAGGCAAGGGTGACTACCAAGAGGGCACAAATGAAGCAAACAAGGACCATGAGCCACTCAGACGTAAACCGCCCCAACATGAAGAGGTATATTGGATCCAAATGTCTTGTGCTTAGTGAAAGATTTCCAAGGGCCATGACACCCTTGGCCGTATGCTCACACGGTATCTCCAGGACAGGCAACAGGATGACCCAAAGCCTAGGCTCTGAGCTTGGGGTGGATCAGCCCTTATGTGAACTCACCGGGACGAGCCAAGGAATAAAAGGTGTCGACATGGGCTTCAGGACCATGTGGTGGAGTGTGCCTTCCTGATTTAACAACAAATATGACAAACAGGGTAGAGGGGTCAGAGGAGGGGGCCACTCATCCTCGAGCAGCTGAAGGGACAGACAAAACCCAGGGCCTACTCACCAAACGAACCGAAGTAGGGGATGTTGCCAACGCCGGGGGGCCAAGATCCTTGTTCAGGTGCCAGCTGTTGCAGGTTCTCTCATGGGTCCAGCCCACAAGAGACTGCAGGAAACGAGGGTTCTGACTGAGGTGGGGGTGAGCAGTGCGGAGTCAACACAGATACCGGGAGTTGGGTGGAAGCAGGCACTAGGCGAGGTGCTGCAGACTCATTTATTGCTGGCAAGGGCAGTCCTTATATATCGCTCCCCCTGCCCCCAGTGTCCCATAAGCTGGTGTGTCACTCCCTGATAGATCCCCTCATCTGGGCCGCTCACGTCATCAGTCTCTAGGTCTGGGGGCAGATTATAGGCTGGCTCTTTTGCGGAAGTGCAGGCTGTGCTCTCAAGGCAGAAGCTGTGCTCTCTTGTGCGGCCTGTGCTTAGGTCTGGCACTTCACCTCCTACATATTATCACATCACCTCAAAGAAAGGTACTATGATTTCCCCCATTTCACATATGAGCAAACTGAAAACATAGATGTTTAAGTAGCTCCTGCTAGTACATGTAGCTAGAAAGGCTGTTGAGCTGGGATTCAGGTGGAGAATAACAGTATGAACTTGGCCTGCATGTTGGCCTGCACCTGTGACGAGGCAGTCAGTCACATATAATTCTATGTGCCTTAGAGGGTTATCATGTGCAAATATTAAATTGACCTGGGTTTGTCACTTAACATGCCATTTGCTGTGTACTGTTTTAGACTTTGGTGATTAAAAAGTAAAAATTATAGCAAAATAGAATCATGGAATACAAGTCTAAAGCATTTAAATCTGATAATATGGTTTGTGCAATGTTGACAATCAAGTGTAGGAAAAGTAAAGAAAGCATTAGTGTGTTTTAGTTACACAGAGACATTGTCTCTAGTAAATGTGTAATTCATGTGACTGTATCACTGTATTAGCTTCAAAATGGCTTTATATTTTTTAATGTTAATATAGTTCAGATACATAAGTAAAACAATGTGTATGACTAAACATCTGTCCTAGTTTGTTTCTCCATTGCTATGACAAAATATTCTGATCAATACCAACTTGGGGCAGAAAGGGTTTATTTTATCTTACATCTCCTGGGTCACAGTTCATCAGGGAGCCCAAAGTAGGAACTCAGGGAAGGAACCTGGAGGCAGGAACTGGAGCACATGCCATGGAGGAACGCTGCTTACTGGCTTACTCCCCTGGCCCCTGCTCAGCCTGCTTCCTTATGCAACACAGGCCCACCTGCCCAGGGATGGTACCACCCACAGTGGGCTAGGCCCTCCCACATCACTCAACAGTCAAGAAGATGTCCCACGGACATGGCCACAGGCCAGTCCAATGAAGGCAATTCCCCAACTGAAGCTCCCTCAACCCAGGTGTGTCAAGTTGACACTAAAGCTATCCAGCACAGCATCTAAGTGAAACAATAGAGTTGATGAAGCCTATAATCATTCTAGTGATGTGACTAGACTTTCAGTCTTTTACAAGAATTTCATAAGATATAGAAAACCCATTTTTTTTTTTGTAATTCTTTGAGTCCATTTTTTTTTTTTTTTTTTTTTGTATCACTACATAGCCCCGGCTGTTTTGGAACTCAATATAGATCAGACATTCACCTGCCTCTACCTCCCCAGTGCAGCTGTGATTAAATGTATATGTCACTGCACCAAAAACATGAATCATGTTTTTGTGGGGGGGTTTTTTTGTAAAATATTTATTGAATTTTTGTGTATCTTATACTGAACATCTTAATCATCTTTATACCCCTTCCCAATTGATACTCTCTCATATTCTCCCCACTGGAATTCATGCATTGTTATTTGTGTTAAGGCCTATGTAGTCAAGTTAGTGTCCCCAGATGTCCTTCAGTACAAGTTCATCCACTGAGATCTAGTCAGCCTATTAAGAGTGTCTCCCTTTAAGAAGACCAATTCTTCCTCACCCAGCAGTAATCAGCTGCCAATAGTTCTTTAGCCAAGATTGGGGCCTGCTTCCCATTTCCACAGTTCTATGCTGGGTTTTTGTCTGCTTGAGTTTGCATGGGTCTTGTGCATGCCAATACAATTGCTATAGGTTCCTAAGAGCAAGGTCCCAGGAACAAGTAAGACTCTATTTTTATATGGTCATGCACCCCTCCCCTGTTCTTACAATCTTTCCGCCCCTTCTTTTGCAATAGTTCCTGAGCCCTGTGTGGGTGGAGTTTAATATAAGATTCCTGTCCAAGAACCCACACTCTGCAGACGCTTTTTCTCTATGCTTTGGCCATTTTTGTCCTTTTGTGTTCATGGCCCTCTGTTGTATGAGGGAGCTTTGTTGATTAGACTTGAGAGGTGCATTAGTATTCTCTCTACCTCTTTTCCGCTATGTTCTGTGAGCCTTAGGTGTAGAGGTTTCATTATAGGAATGTCACTTAGGGTTGGGCAATTCACAGACAACCTGTGTGTGACCAGTTGTGGAACTCTATAATAATCTCTGTCTGTTGTAAAAGAAGCTTCTTTGATGAGTGGTGACTGGCATACTTGTCTGTAAATATAAGGACCCATATTTAGCACATAGTAAGAAATTACACTTGTCTAGGTTTCTATGACCTCTCCAGCCATGTATATTTGACAGTGTTTACAGTACCACACATAAGTGTCCTCATACTGAGTGCAGGTTAAGTCCAGTTATGTAGCTGTTGATTACCTCCAAGATAAAAGTGCCACTACTGCCCCAATATAGTTTGCTGTGCCAGTCATTGTTGTGGTTATTAGGCCTTAAAGCTGAGGTTGGGGAGGAGGGTGATTAGACAGATGGCTCAGTGGTTAAGAACACTTGCTATTCTTGCAGAGGACTGGGGTTTGATTCTCAGCACCTACATGGTGGCTAACAACTGTCTGTAATTCCAGTTCCAGGGGATTCGACACCCTCTTCTGACCTCTGTGGGCATTGCATGACATAGGTGTACTTACACACACATAGGCAATACATTCATACAAATAAAATATTTTAAAAAGCTGTGGTTGAGCCATCGATTAATGTTATCCCTTAGCAGCTTGTGAAGTTTTCTCCAAAGCTATGAGAGCTAGCTTTTAGGGGAGGCAGCTTCCAGTAGGTTTCAGCTCCTTTGCTCCAAATCCTGTGTCTGAAGTATGTTCTGTTTTCAGCAGTAGGGTCTTACCTTCAAGTTCTAGGAGGCAATCAAGGGCTGTGGCAATAACCTGTGTAAATTTTGGGAGTCTCTTGGACTACCCTGGCCAACAACTAGAAGGGAGGTTTCTCCTGTCTGGCACTGTTTCTTGTTATATAGCCTTCAACTATACACACAGACTCCTGTAGAGATAGTGTATGTGTAATTTTTCAGTAGGTTTTTGAACTACTATGTTTCTCTCTTGTTTTTCACACAAGCTAAGCATTATTTATCTCTCTTCTCTCTCTCTTTCCCTGAATCATATTTTAATCTGAGTAGAAATCAGAAATCTTGTGTGTGTGTGTGTGTGTGTGTGTGTGTGTGTGTGTGTGTGTGTTGCATGTGATTATTCATATGGGCATGTGAGAGATAGGGTCTCTCACTGAATCTGGAGCTCACTGTTTCAGCAAGACTGGCTTGCCAGTGACCCCCTGGAGACCCCCCAGGCCACCTCCTTTCTCTCCTTCACCCCTCTCCAGGCCAAGCACAGGGATTACAAATGCTGTTCACCATATCCAGCTTTTTACATGTGTGCTAGGAATCTGAACACAGGTCCTCCTGCTTCAGCAGTGAGCACTTTACCCACTGGGCCATTCCCTAGGCCAGAAAACTTTTTGGAGCCAGTGTATCAGGTCCTCAGAGGTTTGAGCCTCTGTGAGTTGCTGGCTGGTGGCAACCTAGTTACAAAGTCCTATTTTCAAACTGTTGACAAAGGCCATGTTACTTAATTAGTGCAGACAATGATGGAGAAATTACCCGGGAGCATGTAATATTAAATTTCATGGAAGCATATTTGCAGGTGATGGTTTGAAATAATTTGTAAGGAAAAAATAGAAAATTAGTAAAAATACAGGTTTTTCTAAGTAAACTGTGAAGGGCACTTTCTAACATGTCATCTTGTTGGTTTATGGAAATCACTTGGTAAGACAATAGTTAATTTTCCAAGTGAATTTCCCTTCTTTCTCTGCTTACATGATAGTGCTGGTTAAGTACACATGAGGAGCCATATTAATAGGTGGTGAGAAGAAATAATCTCTCATCTGTGAAAAAGTAAAATATTAGAAATATGCACATATGAAAAAATGGTGAGTTAAGTTTTTATAATATAACATCTGAAACTGCAGCAGGGATCGTTTTCTTTTTTCTGTTTTTCCTTTTTCAATGGTAGTCCTAGGTTTCTGGATAATCCATCCTGAAGAGGAGACTTGTGAATCTCTAATGCTTAGAGATGCATATTATTGTTTTCTTTTTCTATTTTTTTTTTTTTTTTTGAGACAGGATGTCACTATGTCACCCTGACTGGCCTGGAACTCACAGTGTAGACCAGGCTGGCCTTGAACTCGCAGAGATCCACTTCATTCTGCCTTCTATGTGCATATTACTATTTTCTTGACTGTTTCTCAAATATTTTGCAAAGTCTAACTTTTAGGTTTTGATATTCAGTGTCACAAAAACATAAAACTGATCTTTAGTGAAAATGAACAATAATCACATTATTTTTTTCAGTTCTTAGGCAGCTGGCATACTTGAGTTGTGAAAATGAAGTCCTCTCTTTTGATCTGAAAATGTCTGCATTTTATTGACAATCTTATATACAATGGGGAAAATGAGAACTGGAATAGGCTGTTCTGGGTGTGTGTACTATTACACTGGCTTAAGCTGTTTCCTTTCATTTTGCTTCTTTTGTTTATAAGTTTTACTTAACTATCTTTAACCATTAGAAAGTAATGAGTACGCTTAATGGTTTAGGCCTCTGTTTTTCTAGGTGAAAAAACAAACAAATGTTTTTCATTTTATACTTGTGTGCGTCTACAAGGAAATTCTAAGGTTTTAAAACCAAGCATAGAAACAAAAAGCCAATTATACTCAAAGATAGCAAATGCTTGTCAGGCATCCATGGGTACCACCCTTCCCATGCTCAGGCAGACATTACTCACTGATTATGGCCAGAGGCAGCTTCAGACATTTTTTTCTTCTATAGACAGTGTTCTAGGAAGCCGCACTCAGCAAGTCAGGAACGGCAAAGGGATAAAACCATTCTACTCTGTACATTCTACAAAGATAGAATGTAACACTGTATCATCCATGAGTCTCTGTCTCTGTCTACAGCCCACATGAATTCACTCTTACCAAACTAATTGAAGGAAATGAGCCCTTCATTTGTGACAAAGAAAATAGACACGATCATCTGGTTCTACCCCTCCCAGAAGTTCTTTTGGGTGTACCGAACCAGAGAAAGCATTTCTCTTTATAAAGCAATTGGTTTTGGAAAGGGAAGTTAGCAACAATTGCAGCCTCAGGAATTCCCTTCTACAGGAATCTTGGCCTTGCAGCTGAAGGGCTGGGCAACGCAAAGGAAGTCTGCTGCTGTCTTTCCTAGGCTGGGGGAGCACACCCTGACCCAGAGGGTGCTCTTGTGTGGAAGGTCCGGGCTGGCTAAAATTAGAAACAAGCTGTGTGGTAACAAAGCTGAAAATGATTTCCTCATGTGTTCTCATGCAGTTTTCAAGATGCCTTTGCTTTGTAATTTCTGTATTCTCAACTATAAGCTTCACTGGTGGCTGCAACAGCAACAACTGAAAACAGCTATTTATTCAATTTAAGAATTATTTTTTTGTAGGCCTGTGGAAACAGGATCAACATATGCAAAAACATAAGACTTCTTAGCCATTAGGCAAATGCAGATTAAAACTACTTTGAGATTTCATCTTACCTCAGTCAGAATGGCTAAGATTTAAAAAAATAAAAAGTGACAACAAATGTTGGCATGTATGTGGGGAAACGGGACTACCTACTCACCATTGGTAGGGGTACAAACTGGTGCAGCCACTATAGAATTCAGTGTGGCAGTTCCTCAAAAGCTAGAAATAGATCTACTGCCTGGTCCAGCCATACCACTCTTAGACATACACCCAGAGGACTCTGTATCCTATTACAGAGATACCTGTTCATCCATGTTCAGTGCTGCTCTATTCTGAACAGCCACAAGATGGAAACAACTTAGATGTCCATCAACTGATGAATGGATATTGAAAATATGGTACCTTTATACAGTAGAATATTATTCATCTGGGGCTGGAGAGATGACTCAGCGGTTAAGAACACTGGTTGTTCTTGCAGAAGACCAGGGTTCGAATCCCAGCACCCACATGGCAGCTAACAACTGTCCATAACTCCAGTTCCAGGGGATCTGATGGCCTCTTCTGTCCTCTGCAGGCATTGCAAGATAATACCTACATGCACTTACCTACATGCAGGTAATACACTCATACACATAAAAATAATAAATAAAAAAAAGAAATTCAAATGAAAATGAAATTTGCGGGTAAATAATTGGGACTAGAAGCATCACTCTGAGTTGAGGTAACCAAGAGTCAGAAAGACAAATGTCACATGTTCTCTTTCCTATCTGGATGCTAGCTTTGAATTTTGAGGTATGTGTGTTTAAATTGAAGTACCCATAGATGTCAGAAAACTAGTTAAGAGGCCATGGGGGGGGTGGTGCTCTCAAGAGAGGAGAGATAGAACATGGGTGGTATGAAGGAAGAATGGGGAATAATGGAGCAAGAAGGATTAGTGGGGTGGAGGATGAGAAGGCAAAGTAGAGGAGGGAGTATGAAGAGATAACTAACACTAAAGACCTTTGAGAAAGTCATATGGAAACCTACTACTGTAGAGCCTTTCTAAAAAGGAATTTAAGCCGGGTGTGGTGGCGCACGCCTTTAATCCCAGCATTTTGGAGGCAGAGGCAGGTGGATCTCTGTGAGTTCAAGGCCAGCCTGGTCTACATAGCAAGTTCCAGGACAGCTGGGGCTGCAAGGAGACCCTGTCTCAAAAAGACAAAAAAAAAGTTTTCCTTAATGGGGCTGGAGAGATGGCTCAGAGGCTAAGAACACTGACTGCTCTTGCAGAATTTAAATACAGCTATCCTATAAGTGCCTCCCTAGACATGATAGACTATCAAATAAAAAGCTCAGTGCCAGAAATGGGTTATCTCTTTTGGCGTTCTTGGTCAGTGGGGTCCTACAGACCATCAAATGTTACAGTCTACTGCCATTGCTCTTGGCTACCCTCCAGAACTTGGTGCTACGACCCAATTGCTGAAGACACCACATACCTGAGGCATATTTGAGAACGTGGGGAGTTAATCTGATATTGACCTGGAAGCTTTATCCCTAATGGCTAGTTTTCATAGTGCTAGAAGGTTCTGAATGCTCCCAGGAGAGAAAAGTAATCATCAGTCTCACTATCTGTGAACCCTGTGAGCTGCAGTAATGACCAGCTTGGCAAGATATGCCACTGGTGCAATGTGGCATGAATGTTATGGGAATAACTAACCACTTTCTGATTGGATTTAAGGCCTACTCTACAAGGCAGAATTCATGCCTGGCATGGGTAATAAGGCCAAAAACCCATAGTTAGCTAAGTCATAGGCCCTACACAAATATACATGGGGGCAGCACTAAGTAGACTCAGTGAGTCAAAAAATAAACAAACATGGAATTAGGAGGGAAGAGTGGTAGTGGTGGGAGTGAGATAGGGGAGGGACTGGAGGGGAGGGAGAGGGGCTGGAGTTGATCAAGCACACTATATGAATGCATGAAATTCTCAAATTTTTAAAAAATTAAAAAAGGGAGGGAGAATATAAGACTTGACCTCTACTAAAATTTTTAACCAAAATAAACAAACCATTTGTCAAAGTGATAAGCCTGTGAATTTCACCAATGAGAATGCCAGTAATATTCCCAATATGTCTAACATAATGCAGGCTCTCACAGAATGTCTCTTGAATTGCTGGTCTTAAAAAACTTCAGAGATGAAATTTAGCTCCCCAACTAATTTGAGAAATATGTAAGAATTTCTACCAAGAGAGGAGGATTATAAAAAAAAAAAAACTATTAGAATTTAAGAGGGTGCTTTCATAATACATGAGGGTAATCAGTTATGAAAAGTCAATAGACAAAAATCAAAGATTTTTTTTAACATAAGCAACAGTCAATTAGAAAACATGATAAGAGGAAGATCATTCACAGTTGCACAAAACATATTTTATGCTTAAGAATAAATTAGGAGATGTGCAAGAATTTTATTGAAGGGTATATAAAAACTTATTTAAATAAAATTTGACTCTTTTACTGTGAAAAAATGTGTTTCATGTTTAACTAGAAAAAGAAAAAAAATCCAAGAGAGGAATTCATTCATGGATGGCCCTGCCACGAGGCACAGTGCTTCTGCACATAACAGAGACACTTGTATGTGATATGAGAATCACGTCTGCTGCTAACTTGCTTTGAATCCTACATTTCTCTTGACTTTGGGTTATACTATCAATCTTTCTTTTCTAGAATCTGTTAAGAATGGACATACAAGGAAATTCGTTCAGAATATTACAACCCTTGTTATGCGAAAATCGGGTGTCCTAGTTTGTTCTTCATTGCTGTGACAAAATACTCTGACCACTACCAACTTGGGGAGGAAAGGGTTTATTTAGCTTACATATCCCAGGTCACAGTTCATCCGGGAGCCCAAGGTAGGAACACAGGGCAGGAACCTGGAAGCAGGAGCTGGAGCACAGGCCTTGGAGGAACACTGCTTACTGGCTTGCTCCCTGGCCCCTGCTCAGCCTGCTTTCTTATGCACAGGCCCACCTGCCCAGGGGTGGTACCACCCACAGTGGGCTGGGCCTTCCCACATCACTCATCAAGAAGATGCCCCTCAGACATGGTCACAGGCCAGTCCAATAGAGGCAATTCCCCAATTGAGGCTCCCTCAACCCAGGTGTGTCAAGTTGACACTAAAGTTATCCACCACATTGGATCTTGGTTATTACATAATGGAACTCCATACTCTGTGTGGAATCTTGACTCCTGAGATACCAGGAAACTTTAATGGGAATTTCATATTTCTCAAGCTTGAGTCGTGTCCTTTTACTTAGAATCTTGGAAAAAGATTACCACTATGGAAAGTGGTTCTACTTCCTCAACCTTTAAGCTAATAATCTAAAAAGAAAAGGCAATTTCATTTAAAAAATTAATAAACAATTTACATTTCCAGTAGATAATACTATGTTTCCATCTGATGACCCAGAAAAACACCGATTTCCAATTGTACTTTAATTCTATTCAAAAAT
>NW_008329362.1:3028714-3057491 GCF_000622305.1 Nannospalax galili
ACAATTTACATTTCCAGTAGATAATACGTTTCCATCTGATGACCCAGAAAAACACCGATTTCCAATTGTACTTTAATTCTATTCAAAAATTTTATATTTATTTAATTTATTTAAAGACCTATTTTTATTTTTATTTGTTTTTGTGTGTATGTGTGCGTATGCTACATGTCTGTGAGCACCTGCGGAAGCCAGAAGAGGGTGTCAGAGCCTCTGGAGCTGGAGTTACAGGTGGTGGTGGTGGGTGCTGGGAACCAAACTCAGGACTTTGGGAAGAGCAAGCACTGTCAACTACTGAGCAGTCTCTCCAGTCCCAATACTTCAATTCTGTGTATTAGGACTTTGAAATCCACAAGCTCCTCTGTATTACCTTCCATTAGCTCTGCCCAGCCCCATGGTAAGGTCATTGGTTTTCTGCCATTGTCAAATCACTGTATTTGTGTAACACTGGTAGTAAGCATACTTACGCTATGGACTATTCTGTTAGTGGGTCCTTTGTGAGTCCAAGAATCTCACTGGTTTCCCTGGATATTGGCAAAGAAAAAACAAATCTTTCCTCTCAAATTAGCTATTTTTTTCCTTCGAGAATAAGCTGCTCTTGCAAGACTGTTAAACTCTTTTGCTCAGTCTGTCTAGTTAGCAATTAGACAAGCTGCCTCTGTGTACTCAGATGTATATCCTTGGAAAGAGACCACCTCCCTCTTTTTAGAACTCAGCTGGAAGGGACTTCGCTCTATGCATTCTAATAGGCTGAATGAAACCCCATTGGGCTCTTGAGTCTCTCATGTAGACCTCTGCTGACAAATTCAAATGATGTAAAGGCCATTGGTGGATAAGCTGTGACTCTTATCTGTGTCTGGAGGCTGGTCTGGGGCCCATGTTCCACTATTCTACTTGGGCTTAGCAAGCTGTCAGTCCCCACTTAAAGCCCAGTCTCAAGAAAGTTAGAAAAACATGGGCTCCAAGGTGTTCCATCATCTGGATATTGACAGAACCCACATGAGAATGAGAATCTTCACCTCTTGGACCCAAGGCCAGTGTTACCTTTGTAACTTAAAAAAAAAGTGGTTTTTCCATTTTAAAAAATTTATATGAAACAGAATCACTACTCTGCTGTCAAACATTGCTTCCTTTCTGATTTCTTTAATGTTATACTGTCTTTATATTTAAGATGGAAGGAAATGATCCACTGGTTGCCACGGAATGAGGAAGTGGAGCTGAAGAAGACAGCTAAGGCTCAGCATCAGCATCTGGAGTGCTGTTTGTTTGATATGCTATTGAGCTGGGGGAAGTACACCTTCTGTTTATACTTCCAAAAGTTGCTTTTATCTCTAGATAAAAGTGTAGGGGTGGGGGTTGCCAAAATTAGTCCACCTCTTGGGTCCAGGCCATGGTTAAACTTAGATATAAAAGAGATCAAAGAGTTTCCATTATAATTCAAATAACAGCAAGCCCAGCAGTGTAGCTGGGGACAGCAGAAATCTTCTGAATCCTTCCTCATTAGGAACATCTCAAAGGATGCTTTCTAAGTGGAAAGGCACAGAAAAGATGCAGCAGCTTGTGTGTCTGCTGTTGAAATGACTGCCTGCCTTCCAGTAGCTGGAAGAAAAATGCATGTTTAGAATTCTGTAGATTATCTACTGGGAAATGCCCAGGTCTTCCTGAAGGCAACCGGAGGGTAACTGTGGATGCACAGTTTCTCTCCTCTCTTTTGTACCAACAAAGGCTGAGTCCTTTTGTTTCTTGTAGATGAAGCCAACTATTAAACATTCTTCTTTGCAAGATGGCAGCAACTCCCACCCTGCTTTATTTTATTTTATTACATTTGTGTGTGTGTGTACATGCTCATGTTCATATGCACATATGTAGAGGCCAAAAATAACATCAGAAATCTCCAATTGCTTTCCACCTTATTCTTTGAGACAGGAGACACGGTTCGTTGGTCTCTTATTGAATCTGGAGCTCAGTCATTTGGTTATAATGTCTGACCAATGAACCCCAGGGATCCTCCTGTCTCCACATCCTCAGTGCATGCACTTCTGCACCATCTTTTTACGCATGGGCTGGGGATGCAAACTCAGGTCTTCACGCTTGCATAAGGGATACTGAGCCATCTTCCCATACCCTTCTTATTTATTTTCATGTATTGTTTTCTGGTTCTGAGCTTTGAAGAATTCATTGAGACTGGCATCCCTGGGGGGGGGGAGGGGGAGCGGTGAAGTAGAAGTTGGCAGACCCTTGGGCTCTGTGACTGAATAGGGTCATCAGATCATTTCCTATCCCAAACAGAACACTTTTGTGAGTGATGAGACACTTCTGTAATTGAACTGTTCAGTTGTTCAAACTGGATTAAGATGAAATTGTCTTAGCAAATAGGATTGTGTGGACAATCCTCTGCAAATGGGACTGGGTGATTTCTGGCACATAGACACTGGCTCATTCCTTTTTCCCTGCACGTGGTTGGGCATTTTCTAGTCACTCCTTTAGATTATTACAGATGACCATTCTCTGCTCTGACAGCATCCTAGCATGAAGGGAAAAGTTGGCTAAAAAATTTCCGGATGACTGGGAACACAGGCCCCTTGTTAAATAATAGGGATACTGAGCCATCTTCCCATACCCTTCTTATTTATTTTCATGTATTGTTTTCTGGTTCTGAGCTTTGAAGAATTCGTTGAGACTGGCATCCCTGGAGGGGGGGAGCGGTGAAGTAGAAGTTGGCAGACCCTTGGGCTCTGTGACTGAATAATTGAGACTGGCATCCCTGGGGGGGGGGAGGGGGAGCGGTGAAGTAGAAGTTGGCAGACCCTTGGGCTCTGTGACTGAATAGGGTCATCAGATCATTTCCTATCCCAAACAGAACACTTTTGTGAGTGATGAGACACTTCTGTAATTGAACTGTTCAGTTGTTCAAACTGGATTAAGATGAAATTGTCTTAGCAAATAGGATTGTGTGGACAATCCTCTGCAAATGGGACTGGGTGATTTCTGGCACATAGACACTGGCTCATTCCTTTTTCCCTGCACGTGGTTGGGCATTTTCTAGTCACTCCTTTAGATTATTACAGATGACCATTCTCTGCTCTGACAGCATCCTAGCATGAAGGGAAAAGTTGGCTAAAAAATTTCCGGATGACTGGGAACACAGGCCCCTTGTTAAATAATGTAGTTCCAGAATAGATTTTGTAGCAAAGAAAATGTTCTTTACAAAGTCTATAAAGAAGTCTTTCAAATGGATTTTTTAAGGATGCCACTGCTCACTATTTACAAAGGAAGTCTAAAGGGGAGCAGCAACCCCTCAGGCTGTTTCTAGCAAAGAGATGTACATTCAGTACCTAGGACACAAAAACACTGCTGTAGCTACATCCCACTGTTCTGTGTGCGTGACATACTTTTGCCTTCGAACTGCAGCCACATGGCTGTTTCCTCTCTGTTTGTTTTACCACTTCCCTTCTAAATATTTTGCATCATCTTGGAGCCTTTGCCAAGCCACAGTTTGCTCACTGGAAGACCACATTCCTCTGATCTGTGGCATCAGGTTGTTGCCATGGCAAAGGTTGTTTATCATGGGGAACACCCCACAGGATGGGCAACTCCAACTTCCTTTCCTTTTCTTTTCCACATGCTCAGATATTCTGACACCCACCACAGTCCAGATAGGGCTTTCTCTAATCGTAAACCACATTCCTGGAGCGTGAACTTTGCTTTGCTCTGCTTTCAAGATAGGGAACTATTTGGCTCTGTTTATTGCTTTCAAACTGGGCAGTGCCCTCTTGACTATTATGACTAATCTACTTGTCAGGACTGGAATCTCCTAACAGTTCTTTCTGGTAGGTAAATCACATCACTCAAACTTATGAAGCAAAAATGCCACAGAGGCCAAAGGGCAACTAACAAAGCCCGAGATTAACAAAGTCCATCTACTTGCTGGAAGCCTCTGTTGACCATAAAGGATTTTTTTTTCCAAGAGAAGAAAAGCTTGCTCAGAACCTGACACGTCTTCCCCCTCACATTCCTCCAGAGGAACTTGCCTTAGGAGAGATGGAGATAAGAACTCAGGGTCAACACCCTGGTTATGCCTTCCTTCTTATTTGTTAAGTGTAGAAATTGACTTCATCCAATTAATACGAGCAGGAAACAGTTTTTGCTTTCTCTTTGTAGGAAAACATGAAGTAAAGGTTTTATCTTAATTTGTCAGGCATTGCCCAAGAGACTACAGCCATGTGGGCAGGTGGCCAAAAAAATTGCTCTAAGGCCCAAGTATTAACGCCCAGTTATAAAAAGAATGCTAATTGGTTTTCCAGCTGAAAAATAATAAGGAACCTGGTGCCAAAAAATGTTATATGCTATGGAAACCCCAAGTTTATACAATAGGGCCTGATTGCCATCTGGGGGCTCCATTTGTACTTGTGTGGAGAGCTAAACAAAGGGAGGTGTTTCTGTTCGTTTGCCTTTGTAGAAATTTTCTGCTCTAGATCAGCCTGGTGTTGCACCAGGCTTCCCACAGTCTTCCTGCCAAGTCTCTAAGATTTTTCCTGGCTACTATTCAGGAAAGTACAGCTCTGTCCACAGCATGGAAAGTTGAAAAGGCCCTGCTTGGATACGCTGAATATATACAAACAGTATCTGACGTATGGAGGGGGCTGGCTCTACACAGGCTGCTGCTACCAGCCTCCTGAGCAAAATGAGTGGGAGACTTTTAAGAGTCATTCGGGTTAAGTGACTGAGATTTTAGCCAGAAGACAAAGCTATTAGAAACTTTCTAAAAATTCAGCATACCTTTCATCTGAGCAATTATTTACATCTACCTTACTCTTCTTATTAGGTAGTGACTGAACTATTGTCACCTTAACGACTGGGCTAAGCATCTCTAGAACATACAGGATGGATAATGAATATCATCACTTTGAAGGTCACTGGGTGTGAGCCACTAGCCCTATGTGGGGTTTGAACTGGAGCTCTGACACATATTTGTTACTTGGCAGCCTTGCCTGTGCCTTCATTCTGTGACTCTGTGACTGCTTCACTGATGAGAATGTGACTTAATGAAAAGGATTTTGTTACAAAGGCAGGCAGATCTCAGTGAGTTCCAGCCAGCCTGATCTACCTAGAAAATTCCAGGCCAGCCAGGGCTACATAATGAGATCTTGTCTCCAAAAATAGAAAAATATATTGTAATCACTAGAATTTTGATCTCAGTAAATAACTCACAGTATTTATCTAATATGATTTAATAGTGATTTGTGTGTATGTATGTTCATGTGTTTGCATGTGTGTGTGCAGGTACATGTGCAGTGTGTGTACAAGATGTCAGTTTTGCCTGAGAAGAAGGAACAGAAATACTACTCTTGCAGGTTGAGGAGGGGTTGGCACAGTGGCACCAACTGGCAAGTACTCTGGTGTGTGCCCAGCCCTGTGCAGCAGACTGCAGTGACAGTTTTTATAGGAATGACTTCTATAAAGTGGACAGATCTGGATTAACGACTTTCAATTAACCTTGGAAAACTCACTGAACCATGTGTCCTTGTGACTTGGGCACCTGACCTCAATTCCTGGGAAGCTCAATTTGCTGCTCCACCCCAGGGTAGTGAATAAAAGTGGGTATACTTGGTATACTTGGGAATTAACATATCAAAGCACTGAAAGACAGCACTTCATTGAAAAAAAATGAAGACTGAGAAGAATTGCTTGATCTTGTATATATTAGGTGTTTTAGGCTAGGAATGAAAGGGCAAGGTTGTCTGATAAGTAAGGGTGGATCTAAGTTTGTAGTTCCCCAGAGTTGATGTTGGAGAAATGATTTGGGATAAAAGTATGGATGAGACCTGACTCTGCAGCACAATTCCAAGAGACATCTGGGGGAATGGGTGACCTCTGAGGTTAGGCCCACTCTTAAAACATAAAGTTAAGAGTCAGGCTGTTTATTCACATAATTGTAACATGGCATGGTAATGGCGCAAGTTTTGACAAACAACAACAAACAAAAATCAACAAAGAACCCCAACAAACAAAAAAATTCAATTTTTTTTTGATGGGTTCAGTAGTTTAAAAAGAAGCCGTGCCCTTATTGAAGTTAAGAAGCTTTGTCCTTACTTACTTATTTCATTTGACAAGTCTGATTTTAGAACCTTTGCATATACCAGACTGGCTCCCAAATTAAATATCCCCAAAAGAAGTGGTAAACAACTGCTTAGTAAAACCATCTCTCATCATCAAAGTCTCTGGAGTTGTCAAGACATAGCTGGGCACAACTCAGTACTATAAACATTTAGGTTGAAAACACAAGCCATCATTGGTGAGAACTATTTATGTAATCCCATAGGACTCTGGGGCATTATGAAGTAGGAACAAAGCAGATGAATGAAGGGGCTATTGTGCGTGCCACAAATTTTCAGAACAACGTGCTTTTTCTTTTAAGTATGTTTGATCCTATTGCCTCAAGCTATGAAATACCATCATCATGTGAATCCTAGACAGCAAATTTCCTGGCTAACTGGATTGTGTTGGGTAGAGTAGGTACTTGGAGGAGATGACCCTGAGTCTGCTTAAAGACATGGGAATGGATAAAAGAAACAGACAAGTAATGGGCATAAAGTCAAGAAAACACAAGGCATGTGGGAAGTGGCAAAGAGGTGTTCATTACCTGAATATGAGGTACGTGGTTGTATTAGTCACTTTTCTGTTGCTTTGATAGAAACACTGACCCAAGCAATTTATAGAAGGAAGAGTTTATTTGAGCTTACAGTTCCAGGGGAATTACAGTCCATCATGGGAGGGAGGCATGGTGGCTGGAGGTGGCTGGAGTAGGAACAGCAGAAACCAAGCTTTCACATCATCACATGGGCACAGGAAGCAAGAGAACAACTGGAGATCTGGCAAGGCTTAAGAATCCTCTAAGCCCACCCCCAGTGACGTTCTTCCTCCAGGATAGCCACACCTTCTAAAACCCCCCCAAACAGCACCATTATCTGGGGACAAAATGTCCAAATACTTGGAGCCTATGGGGGACATTTTCATTCAAACCATCACATTCCACGCCCCTGGCCCCCCTAGACTCATGACCATATAAAATGCAAAATGCATTTAGTCCAATTTTAAAAGTCCCCATAGTCATTATCAGTCTCAATACTATTCAAAAGTCCACAGTCCAAAGTCTATTCTGAGACTCAGGCAAATATCTTAACGGTAAGCCTGTATAAAATCAAAAATCAAATTACATACTCTTAACATACAGTGGAACTGAATACACATTACCATTCCAAAAGGGAGGAATGGAGGTATAGTAAGGAAATACCAGACCAAAACAAGACCAAAAACCAGCAGGGCAAACACCAAATCCAGTAGCTCCACATCCAACTTCTGGGACTTTACTTCTAAAGGGTTTAGATGGCTCAGCCTCTCTAGCTTTGCTGCATAAAACACCCATCTCTCTCTTGTGCTGGTACCACTCCCTGTATGTGGGTCTTCTTGGGAGATGCCTCACATCTCTGGCATCATGAACTTCTTGGGGTCTCCATTGCCAACCAGGCTTCACCTTCACAGCTTCATGCAGTGGCCTATCAGGGCCTTCTCTAGGCAGAAGAACCCCTGCTGCATGCTGCCTGGCCTCTGAGTCTCTCTGAGACCTTGGAGAAAGAACTGATGACCTCTTCACTGCATCTTTCCATCTAAAGCCAGCAGCAAGTGAATGACACTGCCAAGTTTGACTACAACTTTGGGATGGACCCCAGCCTGCTTTATCCATTTTAGAAGCTTTTCTTCCTTTCACAAATTGGAGGCTTAAGGGTGTGGTCTTGCCCTGGGGGCACTCTTTGTTTAAGTTTGAGTCTCGAGGCCCTTCACTTTAATCTCCTTAATCACTTTAATCTCCTTATCAATGGGATCCTCTCCATCACATGCCAGGGCTCCAACATTTGTCTTCCTAGTACTCTTTTTCAATCCAAACTGTATTTCTTTAGCCTCAGGCAAGCTTTTAGGTCCAGGGCAGACTCCAGCCAGACTCTTTGCCAAAATACTCCAAGTGTTGCTTAAGTCCTTATTTCCCTCTAGAACTACATCGTTCTCAGTATTACTATCTTTCAGACAGCTACTAGAATGGTCTGTTAAGCTCTGCTTACAGCAATCAACTGCTTTTCTACCCCAACCTTCCAAAGTCTTGCACATTTCTTCAAAGCCCCACATGGTCAGGTTCTTCACATCCAACAGCCCACTCTTTGGTACCAATTACTGTATTAGTCACTTTTCTGTTGCTATGATAGAAACACTGACCCAAGCAATTTATAGAAGGAAGAATTTATTTGAGCTTACGGTTCCAGGAGAATTACAGTCTGTCATGGTGGGGAGGCATGGTGGCCAGAGATGGCTGAAGCAGAAGCAGAAGTTAAGCTCTCACATCATCACACAAACACAGGAAGCAAGAGAGCAACTGGAGATCAGGCAAGGCTTAAGAATTCTCTAAGCCCTTCACATCATCACACATGCACAGGAAGCAACAGAGCAGCTGAAGATCTGGCAAGGCTTAACAACTCTCTAAGCCCACCCCCAGTGACGTGTCAGTGACATATTTCCTCCAAGATAGCCATACCTTCTAAAACCTCCCAAAACAGCACCATCATTCTGGGGACAAAATGTCCAAATACTTGGAACCTATGGGGGACATTTTCATTCAAACCATCACAGGGACCAAAATGTAATACTTGGAATTCCACCATCCAGCTACTAATGAGGTTTGACCCTGCTTAGCTTCTGAGATCAGCTGAGACTGGGGATGTTCCAGGAGGTGGGATAGATGTCCGGGGAGCACAGGAAGCAGTGTTTGTAAGAATGACTTTTACAATATGGACATAATCTGGCCTAAGGGCTTTAACTTAACCTTGCAACCAAAAAAATTTACTCTTTATAATGTAAACAAGTTCAAGTGCTCTTGTGATTTAGGCATATGGACCTTAATCCCTCAGGATCCCTCTTGTCCCCCACCCAAGGTCATGAATAAATGTGGGTGTGCCTAATTAACATATCAAAGTACTGAAAGCAGTGCTATTTTCATTGCAAACAATTAAAAGAATGGAGACATCTGCCTGAAATTGTGTGATATATTCTAGACATAGGGATCAAAGGGCAAGATTCTGTGATAAGGATGGATCCTGGCTTCTACTTCCTCAATTGATGCTGGAAATTGCTGCTTCAATATAAGTATGAGTGAACCCTGTAGTGAGAGCTCAGTTCTGTGGGACAGTTGAAGGATTGGATGTTTTTCAGAGTTTGGATCAGCTCTTGGCCTTAAAATTAATGTCAAGAGTCAAGCTGTTTATTTATTCAGGTATAACTTTAATGTGGCTTACAATAAGGAAATGCCCTAGGAATTCTGGTAAAGACAGAACTGAAAACCTTGTAAAATCTGAATCCACACTGATGTTTTTTTCATTCAACTCAACCTTTATTTAGCCAACCTTGATTTTGTTTAATACTAACTTTTAAAAAATAACACTTTATCCAATATTAGTTTTTTGTTAAACTTTCATTAATTCCATTTAATAAGCATATATTCATATTTTTCTGTAAATGAATGAAGGTATGAGGAGTGGGTCTCTCAACAGACTCTTCTCTTAGACTGGACAGCTTTGAGGTGGGAACTTCTCAAAGAGACCTGCACTCCAGCTGCAAGAGAAGAGAAACTTAGCCATGGTTGTTGAAGATATGACTCCTGCTTCAGGAGACCTTGTTCTAGTCACAGCCTGTGCCAACATCAGCAACTTCTACTCTAAGCAAGGCAAGCCTTGAGGAGCTTTAGAAAACCCCTCCTGGAATTACTCTAGAGCTGGCAGACTGTCTTCAGTCAGGTCTAAAGAAGAACGAATACTCACCTAGTGACTCGATAAAAAACTTGTGGTTAATAGATGTGAGAATGAGCCTATACTTGGCTCTAACAGTCTTGGTAAGACTGGAAGTTTCTTGTGATTGATGCAAGTTACAGTCACCACCCTGGCATGCCACTTCCATGCCACACACTCCTTCTGGCTGCATATACAAGTTATTCAGTTCAGTTTTGGAGCTCGCTGGGGTGGGTGCAGTGGTGGTCTCTCCTCTACTGCCCCTCAGTGTTCTAACACTAGACCCAAAGAAAGGTTTCTCTTGAGTGCTCCTGTCCTTGTCTATCTGTGAGTTCTATCATTAGCGAAGCAGAATGAGCCAATAGCACATGACAAACGATGGCGGAGCATCTGTGACAGTAGAGAGACAGCAGTGACTGTCTTGGCAACCGTGGCACCTGTAATATATACAATGATGGGAGCAGCAAGAGGGCAGATGAAGAGTTCCAGAAAGTAAGTAGAATCATCAGGGGGGAGACAACAAAGGGAGGTACAC
Source organism: Nannospalax galili (assembly GCF_000622305.1). Taxonomy (NCBI): domain Eukaryota; kingdom Metazoa; phylum Chordata; class Mammalia; order Rodentia; family Spalacidae; genus Nannospalax; species Nannospalax galili. The sequence goes on from NW_008329362.1 coordinate 3,039,077, forward strand.
GTCTAGAGAAGGTGAAAGGTCAAGCACCATAACCATAGGAGGTAGAGAAGAGGGGAAAAGGAGAGATTGTGGGCCCTGGCCCTGGAAGAGTTCCAGTGAGCTGCCAAGCCTCAAAGGCTCATGTCATGACACCCAAGGCTTAGGGGCTATAATACCAGCTGTTGCCTGCTGCTGCTGAAGGCTAGGGATTTCACTAGCTGTTGTGTGTTGGGCACTAACAATCAAAGCCCAGAAGCAATAAGCTTCCATCATGAATACCTAAAACCATAAGAGTCTGGTTATAAAGCCTGGAGCTGTAAGTCTCTAGTTCTCAGAGCCTGGTACGTTAAGCCTCTGAGTCTCCCAGCACAAGCAGCCTTAGCACCCAAGTGCCCTTGTAGTAGAAGAGCTGCTTCCCACCTACCTATGATTTCCAGTCATCAGACAGAGATCCCCAGCCATCTCACTGATGACACAGGGATTAGGAAATGCTTGCCTAGCAAGCATGAGGCCCTGGGTTCTATCCCTGGCACATGCAAAGAAAGAAAGAAGAGAAAGAGGACAAGAAGAAGAAAGGAAAGAAGGAAAGCAATGAAACTGGAAAGCAATTATCCAAGGTAGAATGATGAGCTTGACACAAAAACATGGTGATCCGACAGAGAGAGAGTTATAAACTAGAAGGACTGTGAGAAGACACAATAGATGGGACTTGTACCTAAATAGATGTGGTAAAACAGAAAACACAGGCAGTCCTTTCTGATAAAGTCTTCATTGCTACAAACACCACTCCAACCACATTTAAATTCACTGGAAGTTCACATAGTGGAAATCAAAGTACAACAACTAGTGTGACCCCTGGGCTTTGTTCAGATAACACACCCTTCTGCTGGGTCATAGGCTTGCTTAAATCCACGTATGGGATTATCCTCAAATTTTATCATGAAAAACCTTCTTGACTACTGAAGACATTATCTATTATTTTAGTGGGGGTTGGGGGCAGGGTTATCCTACATGTACCACTCCTTCTCAATTTCCTCACCTCTTCTTTAATTATGATTGTACCTGTGCCCAGGGCTGACCACTTGGGATTGGATAACCTATCAGAGAGATTCTCCCTGTAGAAAACTGATTCCCCCCCTCTCATTCTCTCTCTTGGCATCCATTGATTGCCTATAGCTCTCTATTTAGAGGTACGATCTTGTGAAATTTCCCCCTTTCATCTGTGTTGGCATGTCAGTTGGTGTTATTCTTATGGAGGGCTTATATAGGCAGCCATATTATTGAGGTTTCATGGGTGCAGCTTCTCTATCACGTCTGGAAGGCCCCTTCTTCCATGATGTTTCCTGAGCCTTAGATGTAGGGGTTGCATTTTACATGTGTCATTGGGGCTGAGTACTCTATGGTCACTTATTCTCTGCATTTTGACCAGTTGTGGCTGTCTGTAATAGACACTATCTATTGCAAAAAGAAGTTGATGAGGGGTGAGAGCTAGACTTACCTGTGGGTTGAGGATAACTATTTGGAATATAGTTATAATTGGTATTGGTTTAGGAATGTGGAAGAAGTAGGTTCTTCCCAAGAGTCTATGACCTCTCCAGACTTGGGAGATTATTCCTTTTTAATGAACATGTCCATAGCAAAGACTCATAATAAGTCATGGAAGCTGCCGCAACTTTACCTACTCATAAGAATTCCCTTTTAACCTCTCCTTGTACTTCATTCAATTAAAGTTAACATTAAAATATTTTTTGCTTTAAAGTGACATCTTATCTTTAATGATTTGCTTCATATCCTGTGAGGTCAGACATGCACATAGTGTGGGAAAGACTATGTCTGAGCTATTTGCTATTATTTCTTTGAGATCACTGGGCTTACATGCTTAGAGGAAGAAGCTATGGCAAGCAGGAGAGAAGACAGTCAGGAAACATGGTGTTTAGCAGAGGGACTGTGTTGAGAAGAGTCTGGGCCCTCCTCTAAGTTACTCTATGTTGAGTTAAACAGGGGTTGTCAGGCTATGCCTTGCTCTGGGTGACTGTTTTACAAACAGTATTTGGCTCAATTTTGAGAGTGCAAATGCAGAGAAAGGATGGCCGTATCCCTTACTATACTCGTAAACACCACCTGTTCAGCACCACCCATGAGGTACAGAATGATGATGATTTGTTCCCCCAAATAAAAAGATACTGCCTAAGGGCTGGAGACATGGCTGAGTGGTTAAGAGCACTGGTTGCTGTTGCAGAGGACATGGATTCAGTTTCCAGTACCCACAAAGCAGGTAACAATCATCTGTAACTCCAGTTCCGGGGGATCTGATGCCCTCTTCTAGCCTCTGTGGGCACTGTATGCACATAGTGCCCTTACAGACAGGCAGGCAAAGCAGTCATATACATAACATAAAAACAATGAAATTTTTAAGAAATTTAAAGTGCTACTATTTAGTGCCACCTAAATTTATCAAAGTAATTGGGAGCACATGGGAATATTAAAATTACATCAGAAAAGTCAGGCCCAAGAACTTATCAAACATACCAGATGGAGGAAGGGTACAACCTCATAAAGACCTGGACCACATAAAGAGGAAGGCATCTATGATTGCAATGGCCATATCCACACTGACCTTTCTGTCCTGACCTCGTCTGACCATCTAATGTGTGTGTTAAGGGACAAATAGGCAGAAAATTCCCAGCTATTCCAGGGGCTTCAGCTCAGCTTGGTCCTCACTGCTGTTGCAGCCTATTCGAATTGCTGCCCCTAAATCTACCCATTCATTCATCTGGACCCCGTCTTTCACTTTGGTTCTATGGCCTCCAGCGTCCTGCATCTTGCTCTGCAGTTCTACCTGAAGCTCCTGAGGCTCAGTTCAAACCTGTGGCTCTGCACTTTGGCTCAACAGTGGTGGTGCCATCAGCTCTCTACCAAGCTTTATTATCTAATGCCCAGCAGAGATTTCTTTGCATCCCTATCTGTCTCCTGTCTCTGATTATAATAACTGTAATAAGGCCTCTTCTTTGAAACTCCTTGACCTCTGCTGTAGCTCCTTTAAACTTATTCATAGCCATTCTGTATCCTACAATATATATGCATATAATTACTGTGTGATGTATAATGTGTGATATGAGAGTTAAGATTGGAATAAAAGAATTTGTCTATGTTCACCTATGAAGGGAAATTGGAACTACTTGGCAAATTTCAGCCAATGAAACTAGATTGTGACTTCATTGTTACTTAATAAATTCTGACATTGTGGAAAGATAAGACCCTGTCTGTGTGTTTCTGACATAGCATGCTTGGGACAGATTGCCTGAGATGGAGCTAACTAAATCAATTACAAGTCTTACCTTTTAGAGACTGAATGGTAACAATGATTTTTACCCTCACAATAAAACACAGGTTGTAGGTGTGAGGAGCCAACAGTCGGAGGAAGATCATCACTTCTTCCTCATTTGTTGAAGAGACAGGTCTACACACAAACTCAGTGCAGTTCTGACCAGGAGTGTAGCAGGGAAAGACTGTTATAGACCAGAAGGAGTGCAGAGAAGCCCAAAGGCTGAGCTTACACCCTGATTCTAAATTTTGCTGCATTAACTCTCATGTATTCTGCGTTTATTTTTAACTAGTTCAGTTTTCTGTTTTCCAAGTACAAAAAGGATTAGAAGTGAGTTAGAGGCAGACATTTGGGGAATAGCAGACAGATTTGAGAACTGACAACTTGATAGCAATGGAAAAGCATAAAAATAGCATGCAGACACAGACTTGAGCTCTGTATTGTAGCATATGCAAGAAAAGACAGACAAATCATAGACTGCTGTTATTAAGGAAGACTAAATTATGACTTTTAAAAAAATTAAAACACAGTTTTTTTTATCCTAGGAAGATTACAATCAAATTTTGTTAAAATAAATACAGCTTAGGAATTCAAAGAGTTTCATTGCTTAGAAAACATGAAACATAAAAATACTTCCTTCTACTCTAGCTTCTGACACAGTCATGCAGAGAAGTCAGAAGGGGATAATGGGGGTGAAGGTCTTTTGTATGTGCATTCTCAGAACCACCCATTCACCTGCTAGTGACCCCCTTTCCACTTCTATCATCTATTACCTCATCTTTTTATCCAAATAGTCTTGTTTTTTCTTAACTTCAGTTTTGAGGAAAAGACTTAATTATTTTCCAGTTGGCCAAAAATGGTAAAAGACAATCTCAGACAGTCTACAAAGGTCTGGGCCCCTACTAAAGGGGAGAGAAGAATAGCTCTGGAGCAGTGGGAAGTAACCTACAAGATATAGGTGTAGGAAAGGACTTTCAAAATCAGACATCAGTTGCTGAGGAATTAAGGTCAACAATCAACAAGTGGGAACTCATTAAACTAAAAAGTTTCTGCACAGAAAAAGAAACAACCAAGGAAGTGAAGAGAAAACCCACAGAGTGGGAGAAAATCTTTATCAGCTACACATCTGACAGAGGTTTAACATTCAAAATCTATAAAGAACTAAAAAAAAAAAAAAAGAAAGAAAACAAATGACCCAATTAAAAGATGGGCTAAGGATCTGAATAAAGAGTTCTCAAGAGAAGAAATAAAGATGGCTAAGAAACATCTTAAGAAACATCTTAAAAGTGTTCAACGTTGTTAGTAATTAGAGAATTGCAAATTAAAACTCCTTTAAGATTTCATCTTACTCTAGTCAGACTGGCTAAGATCAAGAGAAGAAAGAACAAATGTTACCAAATGCTGGAGAGGATATGGGGAAAAGGGAAAGCTCATTCACTGCTGGTGGGATTGCAAACTCATGCAACCCCTACGGAAAGCAGTGTGGAGAACTCTTTAAAACCCAAAAATGAACCTACCATATGACCCAGTTATACTACTCCTTGGCCTATAACCCAAAGAACTCATCCTACTGCAGAGGTACTTGTACATCCATGTTTGTTTCTACTTTTTTCACAATAGCTAAGAGATGGAAGCAACCAAGGTATCCCTCAGCTGACAAGTGGATAATGAAAATGTGATACATTTACACAATGGAATTCTACTCGATGGTAAGGAAAGATGAAATCATGAAATTTGCAGGTAAATGGATGAAACTAGAAACTGATATACTAAGTGAAGTAACACAGATGCAGAAAAACAATGTATGTTCTCCCTCATTTGTGGCTCCTAGCACCTTACATATGAATATATATTCAGATGTAACTGCAGGAACCAGGAAAATGGAAAGGTACCCAGGGGGTAAAGGGAAAGAAGGAACCTGGGAGAGAAAAACGGTAGGAGACAAGCATTATTAAGGAACAAATGAGCAAAATGGGGGTATTTAAATGGGAGGAGAAGAGGGGGAGTTATACAAGGAACTATGGGGATAAAGAGGAAGAAGGGGCTCAAAAGAGGTGGGACCATAGGAAATAGGACTTTTCCAAGGAGAAATGGGGAAAATGGGGATACTTTAAATGGAGAGGGCAGGGAGAAAGGGTCATAAAGAGAAAGAGAGAAAGGAGAGATAAATAATGCCTAGCTAGTGTGAAAAACCAGAGGGAATCATAATACTCCAAAACATACTGAAAAATTACACATACAATATCTCTACATGAGTTCATGTGTATAGCTGAAGGCTACATAACAAGAAGCAGTGCCAGACAGGAGAAAGCTTCCTTTGAGTTGTTAGCCAGGGTATTCCAAGAGACTCCCAGAATTACACAGGCTATTGTCCATCCCTTGATTGCCTCCCAGAACTTGAAGTTCCTATTGCTGAAGACAGGACAGGCTTTGGACACAGGATTTAGAGCAATGGAGCTGGAAATTTCCTGGAAGCCATCTCCCCTGAAGACTAGTTATCATATCTTTGGAGAGCACTAGGCAAGCTGCTAAGGGAGAACATCAGTTGATGGTCCAACCCCAGCTTTAAGGCTTAATAACTTTAACAATAACCAGCTCAGCAAATGACATTAATGCAGTAATGGCACTTTTACCTTGAGGGTAATCAACAGCTGCATAATTGGACTTAAAGCCCACTTAGTAGGAGGAAGCTCATGTGTGGTACTGTAAACATAGCCAAATATACATGGCTAGAGAGGTCAGAGATCTTTGAGAAAACCCCAAGGCTGTCACATCCCTAGACAAATAAAATTTCTTACTATGAGCAAAATATGGATGTTTATATTTACAGACAAGTATGCTGGTCACCACTCATCAAAGAAGTTTCTTTTGAAACGGAGATTGTTACAGAGTTCCATAACTGGTCACACACAGAGATTGTCTATGAACTGCCCAACCATAAATGACACATCTACAATGCAACCTCTACACCTCAGGTTCACAGAACATAGAACAAGGGAGTAAAGAGAACACTAATGCATCTCTCAGCTCTCATCAATGAAGCTCTCTCATGCAACAGAGGGCCATGAACACAAAAGGACAAAAATGGTCAAAGCATAGAGAATAAGAGTCTGCGGAGTGTGGGTTCTTGGACAGGACTCCTATATTAAACTCCACCCACCCAGGGTTCAGGGACTATTATGGAAGAAAGAACGGAAAGATTGTAAGAGACTGGGAGCATGTTCATGACCATATGGAAATAGAGTTCTAAAGGTTCCTGAGACCTTGCTCCTATGAACCTATAGCAATGGTGTCAGCATGCACAAGAACCATGCAAACTCAAGCAGACAAAAACCCAGCACAGAACTGTGGAAATGCGCAGCAGGCCCCAATCTTAGCTAAAGAACTATTGGCAGCTGACTACTGCTGGGTGAGGAAGAGCTGATCTTCTTAAAGGGAGGGATTCTAGATAGGTGCATTAGACCTCAGTGTATGAATTTGCACTGAGGGACATCTGGGGACACTAACTTGATACAGTAGGCCTTAACACAAATGAAAGATTGTATAAATTTAAGTGTGGGGGTCTATGAGAGGATGCAAATGGGGAAGGGGGTATAAGGATGATTAAAATGTCCTGTTTGAAATACACAAAAATTCAATGAAAAATTTACAAAAGAAAATGGTAAAATAAATCAGTTTTATCCCCTTTGTAATGAGTTTTAAGCCTTTTGCAATGTTTAATCAGGAAGATTGAATACTTACCACAAAAATCAAGGAATGAAAAAACCAAACAGCCGGGTGTGGTGGCGCATGCCTTTAATCCCAGCACTCGGGAGGCAGAGGCAGGTGGATCTCTATGAGTTCAAGGCCAACTTGGTCTACATAGTGAGTTCTAGGACAGCTGGGGCTACAGGGAGAGCCTGTCTCAAAAAGACCAAAAAAAATAAAATAAAATAAAATAAACAAATTCCTAAACATTTATAACTTTTGTGTATATTAAAATACTAAGGAAGTTAAAGGAAGTTAAGCAAGTGAAATTTGAAATGTCATAATTACTAATAACTTGGCAGAAGAACTTTATTTCAGGTAATATTAAAGAGCAATTCCTTCAAGTTATCATAAATTCTATCATCCCACTTTTATTATTGCAATATTTCTTAAATTGTAGTTGGATATCAAGCTAAAATTGATATATCACTTTACTCAGAAATCTTAATTTTGTAGAAACAAATGGCTTAAGGTTTTAAATGTACTCTTAGAAATGACTTCATTATCATGCAACTTGCAATGCAGACACTTAGAGAAACAAAATCGTGATTAATTTACATCACTATCACACTTTCACTAGATTGAGTTTTTACTTAAAAGCCCAGGAAAAAAAACAACAGACTCTTCACTGGTTAATTAATCTACTTCTGTATTTGCAGGTTTTACCCAGTGTATCAAAATATGAAAAGGAAGCCAAATTAGAGAAAAGTGACATTGTTACTCCCAAGTGACGTGCTCAATGCCTTCTGTAAGTTCAAGAGTCTTCTAACCCTAATCTGAAGTTTCTCAAGGTTAGTGCTACTTATATATGGGCCTGAAAACCTTTGGATGGTGGGAGAGGTCTTGTGCACTGCCGGATATTTAGCCATGTTCTTGACTTCTAACCACAGACGCCAGCAACATCTCCTAGTGTTGACAACTGAAAATATCTTACATTGCCAAATGTGTCCGTGTCCGTGTGTGTGTGTGTGTGTGTGTGTGTGTGTGTGTGTGTGTGTGTAGGGGTGGAGAGGTAGGTGGGGAAGAAATTAAGCCCAACTGAGAACCCTTCCCCTACATATATAATTCTTTGAATTAACATGATGCTATCATTCTTAAGGCATGCTAGCCCAGAAATGTTTCTGCTAACTCTTAGAACAAAAGAAGAAATTACTCAGTTACCTGTTCTCTACATCCACATGGTTCTAAATCTATTAACTACAAAATACCTTGGTGGAGGTGGGCCAAGGATACCAGTTGAATATTTTCTATCTCTTCACAGATATCCTTTACTTCTCCATTAGACTTAAGCCTTCTTGCCACAAGCCTATGCTTACTGTGCCTCTATGTATGTGGTGTGGACATGCTTCTTGGTTTGTCAAGTTCAGTCCTGGAGCATGCCTATTAGCCTAGCATAATTACTATCAGAACTGTCAGTCTCAAAAGTTTCTGGGGGTGGATGATAAACCATGGTTATCCTTTCCTGCCACTCTGGAGTAAAAAATGCATTCCTTTTAACTTTTGTGAAAAAGATTATGGGTTACAATTCTATTGAAAAATGTCAGAGACATGAGAATGTGCACTGGCCTCCTTTACCCTACCCCCATTTCTTCCCTGTTCCTTTAACTGGAAGAGAAAAACATTGTGAATGGAAGCGTTCCCAGGAACAGACAAGAAATTTGAACCTGTTCTTGGAAGGCAGAAACAGGTGAGTAGTTCTTGATGGATGAACGACTATGGGGCTGGCTGCAGACCACAACTTAACCACGAGGTCCTTCAGGACTGCTGTCTTTCTTTCTGATGTATCTCTGAAGACTTTCCTTATACTCTTGGCAACAAGACTGGCAAAGAAAATTGAGAACATGAAAATTAATTGAAGGACTTCTTATTTAAGAGCTAATTGAATTGCAATCTTGCCAAATGAGTAATTAATTGTAGCTTTTAACGTACCTTCTTCATAATATGGTCTGAATCAGAAGACTGATCTCAATAGGTATTGAGAAATCCTCCCGAAGAGCACTATAACTTCTTATATCAATTCAGGCACTATAGGACAAAAACTTCAAGATGACAAGTTTCCCTAGTTTATACCAGTTTCTTTCATTTCTCCTACAGTGAAGTCTATCACACATAATAAACAGAACTTAGAAGAAACTTGGCTGGCCAGAAACCACTACTTACTAAAAAGTATCAATAATATAACAAAAGTATGGTCAATATGAAGAAATAGAATAAAGACACGAGGAATAGAAAAAGTGAAAAAAAAATCTTATATCATCAGAAAAATGTGGAATCTATAAAACAAAGTTAGATTGTTGTGGAAAATTATCATTAAGGAAACAAGCAAAGCCTAATATAGTCACACATGCCTTTAATCCCAGCACTCCCGAGGCAGAGGCAGGCAGAGAGTCAGACTGGTCTACATGATGAGTTCTAGGCCAGTTGTGGCTACAGGAAGACCCTGTCTAAAAAAATAAATAAGAAAACAAGCAAGAATTTCTTGATATTAAAAATAATTGCCCAAATTAAAAGAGTGAAAAGAAATAATAGGAGATAAATTTTCAATTACATATCTCAGAATATAGACCAAAATACAAATTAAACATAGAGAATCAGTTCAAGACAGTGAGCCTCTAGATGTTAGAAGGTCTAGAGAGACTTCAGAGCAACATGATTCTGGGACAATGATAAAGGATTGAAGGATGTTCTTTGGTAGAAGTGGATAGTCAGGGTTCATTATCTGCTTACAAGCAAATCTGTGGTGAAGAAAAGGGAGCAAACAAAGCAAACTGCCTTGGAAAAGTTTTTGAAAAGTGAGGCCTGCTTTGGGACAAGGTGGTAAGTGACACTGTTTGTCCTGACTCTACAGCAGCCTAGACCTAATGTTTTCATTCATACGAAAACGTTTTAAAAACAAAACCAAAATATTGTTTAATAAAGGTTAGAGAATAAGAACATAAAAATATTTTTGGTACACATTGTCCATTATAATTTTGGTTTGTTTGGTTTTTGCAAAATAATACAAAAATAAAAAAATAAAAACAGTTATAAAGCAAAAGAGGTAAAGTAAGCTAAAGTTAATTATTTAAGGAAAAGTTTTAAAATAAATTTAAAATAGCCTAATTGTACGGTGTTTGTGACGTTACAGCAGTGCACAGTAATGTTGTGAGCCTCATCCTCATTTAGCACGCATTCAGTGACAAGCAAGGAGTCCCCAGTCTCATTAAATCAGGTCATGGTAAAGCTCTATGCGGGGCCCTTGCTTATCACTGTGTTGGAATCACCTTCAGTATTCAGCACACTCAATGCCAGGGCTCTGCAGCAGGAAGAGATCCTGAAAATGGGTTGCCAATGAAATGTTTTGGAGCAGGGATTTTTATATTCTGGAAATGGTCCAATTTGATCTTGCCCATATGTAAATTAAGTACTGAGCTAAGATGAACATATGTGGGGATTTATGATTGGTTAATGGGTCAGGTGAAAGAGCACAGGCTTAAGCACTTTGCCAGAAGGGAAAGTGGGGGTGGGGGTGGTAGAAGGGGTAAAGCCCTTCAAAAAGTTACAAGATGGAGGAGGATGATCCAGAAAGTCAAAAGAATAAAGATTGGTGGTTAGCAGACATCTTGATGTGTCAGAGCTTTTTGGATTTTAGTTTCTTAGCTCATGAATTAGGTAAAGTTCATTGTCAAACCTCAGTGTTCTTGGAACTGACACTGGTTCTGCAGGACACATACAGAATTTTGTTTTCCTTCAGTCTCTGTAGCTAACTGCTATGGAATGGGGCTGCCTTGTTCCTAAATCCTGTCACAGTGACATACTGAACATGCTTATAGACTAGGCAGAATAGATTATACCATGTAGGATTGCAAAGGGCCAAATTGCCTAGATTTGTGTAAGTAAATCAGTAATGGAAGGCATAGGATACAGATGTGTAAGGAACAGAGACTTTGTATGCCATTGAATTTAATTTGGTATTACTTGGTGTTATATGGAATCCACAGTAATCACAAAGAAATAGCTATGATGGCCAAAGATACACAAGGCATGCACTACAGGGTGCAAATTAGAACAAAGTGCAGTGATACATATGTACACAATGTCATACATGAAATAATGAAACAGTGTGGCACACAAGCTAAAGAACATAATAAAATTATAAATGAAAGAAAATAGAAATTGAAAGTGGGCTATTATCAGTGCTTATGTATAAGTAGGTTAAACTCCAATCACAAGACAGAAGATCAGCAGAATGAATAAACAACTGTTCACAAGAGTGCTTTAGATTCAGAGGGACAGAAAGACTCCAAGTGAAAGGATGGGAAAAATATGCAGATACAGTAAATGAAGAAATCAGGGGACAAAGAAGGACATTATGAGTTAGTAAAATATGTGAGACAACAAAAGGTTAAATTGTTGTAGGTATTTACAACAATCTACTAATAGACTATCAAGATATATGAAGCAAAAAGTGATAAAATGAAAGGATAACCACACAATGAGTGTGGAGGTTAGAAGAGGGCATTGGATTCCTCTGGAACTGGAATTACAGATGGTTGTTAGCTGCCTTGTGGGTGCTGAAAATCGAATGCAGTGGTGAGCCAACTCTCTAGTCCTGCTGATGGATGTTTTTTAACACAGATGCATTTGTAATAGTTATGAGCCTACTCAGATTCTCTGCTTCAACAATTAGCCCTGTATTTCCAGGATGATGTCCATTTTTTCAAGATTATCTAATATCTATAGTATACATATTTCAAATGAATGTTATAATTTGATTATATTTTTCTTTCCTTTCCTTCTTTGTTTTTTTCAATCTAGGGTCTCTCTATGGCCCCAGATGGCATGAAACTTGCTATGTCTTGGCTGTCACTATGATCCCTCTGCCTCATCCAGATTGCTGGAATTAAAGGCATATGCTACCACTCCCTTCATTGTGATTTTGATAGTGTTTTCCTCTTTTTCTTAGTCTGCCTACCTAAATATTTGCCAAATTTGTTACCCAGTTTTCTATTTTACTGATTCTTTTTTTTACTGTTTTTCTTTTTAAAAAATTATCTCTGCTCTAATCTTTGTAATTTCCTTCCTTTTGCTAGTTTTGACTTTAGTTTGTTTTGGGTTTCTAATTTCCCTAGTTGAATTGTTATCTGCAATCATTCTTTTGTGTTTTTGTTGTTGTAGTTTTTTGTAAGCATATGCAGCTATAAATTCCATCCCAATACCACTTGTGCAGGCTACCTCTTGTTTTCATTTGTGATCATCTTTAAGCGTTTGATTCAATTTCTGTTGTAATTACTTCTCTGGTTTTTTTTTGTTGTTGTTGTTGTTTCTTTGGTTTTTTTGTTTTTGTTTTTGTTTTTTCTGGTCTTTTTGAGACAGGGTCTACCTGTAGCCTCAGCTGTCCTGGAACTTGGAACTATGTGGACCAGGCTGGCCTCGAACTCACAAAGATCTGCCTTGTCTCTGCAAGACTGCGTTAGTTTCCACAGATTTATGAATTTTCCACTTTTACTTTTATTATTGATTCTCTTACTTTTTCTGTAATGATCATGAGACATTTATCATACTATTTAAAATTAAAATCTACTGATATTTAGTTTACAGGCTAATTACTTACAGTATTCGGACAATTGTTACCAGTTTCCTGGGTCAGAGTTGAGTTTCTTGAAGAATGAGGAGTGATGACGATGATGGCAGAAGGGCATGCGTCACCTTCTTCCTGCTAGAAGTCCTGATTTCCTTTTCCAATGCTGGCAATTAACCTAAGCCTCACACATGCTAAACAAGTGCTCTGCCAGTGAGCTATATCCCTATTCCTGAAAGGTTTTCGTCTAATCAGGAAGAAGGCCAGGATATTTGCTCCCACTCTTTCTCTTCAATACATTACTGAAAGTTATAGCTAGAGCCCAGTCAATACAAAGAAGGAGAAAGCATCTAAATTGGATAGGGAGAATTTCTTTTTACAGATAGTACCACTCTGTATGTAAAAAACTTGAATGGTTCTCTCTCTCTCTCTCTCTCTCTCTCTCTCTCTCTCTCTCTTTCTCACTCTCTCTGACACACACACACACACACACACACACAACTGTTAGAGCTAATTAACTCAGCAAAGCAGTGGGATGTAACATCAACACATAAAAATTAATTGCACTTTTATGGGGCCTGGAGGGATGGCTCAGCAGTTAAGAGCACTGACTGCTCTTGCAGAGGACCCGAGTTCGATTCCCAGCACCCACATGGCGGCTACGAACCGTCCTTAACGCCAGTTCCAGGGGAATCTGAAGCTCTCTTCTGACCTCCATGGCATTGCTTGACATGGGTGCACTCACATACGTGCAGGCAATACACTCGTACACATAAAATAATAATAATAATAATATAAAAACTTAATTGCACTTTTATAAGCTAACAATGACCAATCCAAAGAAAAAAATATGAAAAAAATCAGTTAAAATGTCATCAAAAGGGATAGAATATTTAAGTATTAACTGAACCAAAGAGGTGCAAGAGTTGTAAAGTGAAAGCTATAAAACGTTGCTGGAAAGAATTAAAGAATATATAGACAAATGAAAACACATCCTATGTTGATTGAATAAAAAGCTTAATGTTGTTAAGATGCTCTCAGCATCACCCAAAGATTATACAGATTAAATGCATTCATTATTGAAAATTCTTACATACATGATTAAATGTTTTCTTAAATATTTTATTTATTATTTTTATGAGTATGAGTGTAAAGCCTGCATGTATGTAAGTGCACCCATGTCATGCAATGCCTGCAGAAGACAGAAGAAGGCATCAGATTCCTTGGAACTAGAGTGACAGACAGTTGTTAGCTGTCATGTGGGTGCTGAGAATCGAACCTGGGTCCACTGCAAGAGCAGCCAGTGCTCTTAACCACTGAGCTATATCTCCAGTTCCAATTAAACGGTTTTTGACAAAAAGTACCAATCCCATTCAGTGGGCAAAACAGTGTTTTTAATAAATGATTCTGGGAAAACTTGATATCCATATACAAAAGGATGAAACTAAAATACTACCTAACACCATATAAAAATAACTCAAAATAGGGGGCTGGAAAGATAGTTCAGCGGTTTAGAGCACTGGCTGCTCTTGCAGAGGACCTGGGTTCATTTCCTAACACCCACATAGAGGCTAACAACTGTCTATAACTCCAGTTCTGGGTTATCCAACATCTTCTTCTGGTCTCCATGAGCACTACAGGCACATGATGCACTTACATGCAGGTAAAATGCTCATACACATAAAAAAACAAATAAATAAAAAATTTTTTAAATTAACTCAAAATAAAGACCTAAAAGTAAAAAACCTATAAAAATTCACAGAAGAAAACAGCAAAAGTTTCATGAGATTGAATTTATTGAAGACTTTTTTATATTACATTGAAAGAAAATATAGACAAGTTGACTTCACAGAAAAAAATTTAAAAGTTTATCAAAAGACAATATAACAGAGTAAAAATAACCTTTAGAATGTAAAAAAAAAGTGCAAAACATGGGCCTAGAATGAGACTAATTTCCAGCATACAGAGGAAACGCCAAAAATTCAACCACAAAAAAAAAATATTGATTTGAAAACGAGCAAAGTACTTAAATGGACATTTATACAAAAAGGAAAAAAATTCAGATGATGTTAAAACATAAACATTGAGTACATGCTAATTAAAATAAACTTGTTGTGAAAAGATAATCACTACATAATTCCATTTATATGAGGTACTAGAATATTTAAAATAGTAGAGACAGAAATTAGAATAGCGACTGCTCAGAGTTTAGGAGCAGGAAAATGGAGTTATGTTTGATAGACACAGAGTTTCAGTTTTACAGGTTGAAAAGAGTTATGGATATGGATGGTGGTGATGGTTGAATAACACTGTAAATGTATTTATATTCCTGAATTATAAACATAAAACAGAAGATTATACATTTATAGTGTGTATAATTATCACTACAAAAGATATTAGGATGAGGGAAAGAACTCCAGGAGAGTGAACAGAGAAACTAGAGGATAAAAACTATTGAAGCTCTAATAGAGGAAAATTATCCAGAATTGAATGGACACCCGCCTACCATTCAAACAAGCCTGCACAGTGCTGATTGAGATAAATTAGAAAAAGTCCCATCTAGATTTATTCTGGTGAAATTTCAGAAATTTAAAGACTACAAAGTGTGAAGAGAAGATTTGTATTTCTTTGGTAAATAAAATTGCTAAAATAATAACATTGTGAAGTTGTTTATTTTCCAGCATTAATGAACCATGTACAGAGACAATTTTAAACATTATGTATGCAAATATGGGGTCTCTACATTAACCCCAGGATAAGCTTTGTTCAACTCGCAGAGATACCGTTCTCATGGGAGGCAGAAATGCTGTGGCCTGAGTATTAAACACCTTGAGGAAAATTATAGATGCTACAGAGAAGAGATGGTGGGCTGGGCCTGGGGCTATGTTGAGACAACACTCAGGACCTGATGTTGAAACAAGAAAACAAGGTTTAATATATTATTGAGCAACGAGGAGAGTAAGCGGTAGGAGAGTTCAAAGATGCTTATGCACAGAAAACAGCACTCAGGAGATTAAGTGGGACCGGGAGCAGGGTGCTTTAACTGAGTAATGGGAACTGGAAATGAGTGACACTTCTAAAACTTGATTAGTCAGAAAACAGAAGAATAAGCCTACTGGTCAGAATGTAAATACAAGAGGAAAAATTGAAAACTAGTCACAGGAAATGGGAAAGGCAGTAAGTAGGACAGGACATGTAACTTTTAATATCATTCCACTTTTAAAACATAATACTTCCTAACAATAATGAAGATGGTCGTTCTGGGTTTCCCCAGCACACCGTAGTTGTAGGATACCAAGTTACCTAGGAGCAGTCTACAGGGACATTTGCAAATCACGCACAAAGGAGACAGTCTACTTCAGACTGCTTACGCCTCATGGTATTTCTTCTCTAGAAGAAGGTGAGGCGGTAGTATGCTATTTTGCATTTATGCTTTTGCTGGCCACTCATCAATGGACGTCCGTTGGGGAGTGTGCTCTTTTTCCTCTTTGGAACTGACACATCCATTTATCTCAGGATTTACTCTTAACACTTCACATCTTTACACATTTTGGTCCCATAATTATAAAACATACATATTTTATTTGAGCTCACAAGAATTCTGTGACAATTTGGGGAAGGTGTTATTCCCCTCACTAACAGACAGTTTCTTCTACTCCACACTGCTTTTTAAGGTGTGGGAGACTGAATGGCATTAAAACTCTCAGGCAGATTTGAAAATGTAAGAAGCAGATGACTAAGAAGGAAAAGTGAGCCTCTACAAACAAGAAATGCTTGTGAATGCCTCAGCTATAACCTTCCTCACCCCAAATGCTTGTTCAGATTGAACAATATGTCGTTTAACACATGGTCCAGAAAAAGGCATTGAAGTGTTGCAAAGTAGGAAGAAACAAATTAGAAGAGAAGCAAAAAGCAATCTGTGAGTGCCTGTGATCCATGAAGTGCACTGTAGTCTTGGTCCTGTGTTCTATGTGCTTGTCTGCGCCCTGACTCAAAATTTAAAATGTTTGGGATGGGGAGTTTCAGATTAATCTACCCTCTCCACTCTGGATACCTATTAATCCTTTGTTCTGATGCTTACTGTCTGCAGAAAAGGGAGTGCGGAGTAAGGTGGAACACAGGAGAGTAGAATAGGAAATTTAACTTACTAAAACCATCTGAATTGTTTAATATTATGAATATACAGAAGAGATTGGTTAAACTCTAGATAGGAGAGCCCTGACCAATAGATCTTTTCCATAATGTCTGATTTTTAATTTAAAATTTTTAGCCCGATGTAGTGGCACAGGTCTGTAAATCACAGCATTTAGGGGTTGAGGCAGAAGGATTGTAGTTTGAGGCCACCCTGGTCTACACAGTGAGACTCTGTTTAAAAAATCAAAACAGTAAGTTGGGCATAGTGGTCCATACCTTTAATCCCAGCACTCAGGAGGCAGAGGCAGGCAGATGTCTGTAAGATCTAGGCCAGCCTGGTCTACAGAGAGAGTTCCAGGCCAGCTGGAGCTACATACAGGGAGACCGTGTAAGACATAAGACAAAAACAAAACAAAAGAAATCAAAACAATAGCAAAACCTCCAAAAATCAACCAACCAACCAAACAGAAAACCCCTCAAAACCCCCACAAACAACAGCAAAGAAAGCTAAAAACTTTCCGAGAGAAGAAGGACTGCTGTAGGGTCAGGTGCTTGTCCTGTGAGTGTTGAGGCTCTACTTCCACAACAGAACTCTTGACTTAAGTTGAACGTTTTGTTTCCCCAGCAACTCCAGTTGCAGGGTATTCCCACTCTTCTGGCTTACCTAACATCTCTGAGTGCTTGATGAAGCGTGGACAGATTTGCCTCTTCCCATACTGACTGTTGCCGTTCGCTAGAACAAGGTGACCTGCCAAGCTGGAGTGGATACAATGTGGTGACTCACAGAATTATTTTTTTTTAACCTATTCTAAACAAGTTAAGTGCAAAGACATTTGATAAGGGTGATATTAGCAACCCCGTTATCAGTTCTTGCCAAGGCAATCCCTCTTCCTTTCTCCCTCCTCCTCTCTCCCCACAATTATGAAAGCTTCACCCAAGAGAAACAATTTACAGTTTTTTAAAAGATAAACTTTCGGCTTGAATGTTGCTGTTTAATCTTGAAACAATTTGGGATTTAGGGTGTCCAGCCAAGCTGTTACTGAAATTCTTTCGTGACATTTACTACGTGGCAATGTGAATTGTTCAGGGTACCCAGTCATAGATAATTCAAATGTCACTTAACTTAAAGTCTGTACTGACTTTTTCAGTTGAGACCATGAAGAAGTGCATTAAAGTCAGGAGTCAATTCACTATCCCTGGCATTTAGTTGACATTGTAAAATATAGCAAATGGGTTTATTAAAAAAAATGAGAAATTGTGGCTTATTTCTTCTACAGTGCCTTTGAGAAAAGCAGACTACCAATAACTCCTGGAATAGGGCTATACAATTTTATTGTTTTGAAAGCTCACTGGAGAGATTAGTAATACTATTTTTATAATTCTGAATGTGACTTTATTAAAACTCTGAATATAAATTTAAGGAAAGGGAAGAGAAATTGCTTCATATTAATTCATATTTTTCTGTATTTAATATATCTGACTTTTTAATAGTTCCCTGTCTAAAACTTGTAATGCTAATTGCTCTTGCCTTTACTTCTCCTTCACATCTCCTATTCACGATTCAAGCAAGGACTTTCTTTTCCCCTTAGAGATAAGAGTTATGCAATTTGGGAGTCTTTTAGGTCAACCCACTGAAGGGGTACTCCAATTGCCTCACCCTCCGTCTCTGT
>NW_008329362.1:3057632-3059677 GCF_000622305.1 Nannospalax galili
TGGCTAAAAGTCAAAATGTCCTTGGGACTGTTAGGAACATACTCTGTTCCAAAGGCTAAAAATGTCAAAAATATTTGGGAACTTGTATCTACTACTTAAAAGATTTTAGGGTTACCTCTAAAATGAAGGGGGAATGTTAGAGTAGCCACAAGCCCCATAAAAATAAATAAATGAAAGAAGAAAGAAAAAGAAAAAGAAAAAAGTGATAGGGAGATATGAGAGGTGTTGGAAGGGAGGGAGTGGGCACGGATTTTATCAAAACACCTTATATGCATGTACAAAATTCTCAATAAAATTTTTGTAAAAGTTAACTCTATTAATTCAACTGTGAACCTAAAAATTTACAGTCACTTTTGAAAGAGATGTATCCTTGCTCTGGAATGTGTTACTATGTTAAAGCTGTAATGAAATGCTTCTTCTAATCATGTTGTTATTAAATAAAAAATTTTTTTAAAAGCTCACAGAATTCTATTGCCTGAACACTTAAAAATTTAAAAAGTCTAAAGCTCAAGTTCTTATACTCAATGAAATAAATTTTTCCACTTGTGTTTAGAACTCTTAAGGAGTTAATGAAATTATTTTTAACAGTTTTCTGTTGTTTAGTAAATATTTCTCAAAGATATGCATCGCCTTCATGTTGGACTCTCCTGTTCAGAAGTTTGAGTATTACAGATTAAGACTTTTCACAATGGGTTACATGTACCTTTAACCTAAAGAGTTTGTCATCATGAGCAGTGAGATACCCAAAATTCTCCTCTGCTTGCATGTTAGCATGTTATCCTACCACAATTTCATAGAGGCCGGAAGAAGACATGGGCTCCTAGTTCAGAGATAAAGACATCATGAGGCACAGCAAGTATGATGAGCCTTGTGTTTACAATGACTCTCATTTGCCTGACGTTCTCAGGGTTGATATAGAGAGGCTCAGATGAACAACCCACACCCCTGAAGATGAGCTCTTGAACTTTTTTTTCAGTTTATTATTTACTTAATAACCACATACTTAGAAGAAGCATTTCATTACAACAGCATTGACATATTCAATAACATTTTTCTGAGCTAGGGTACATCTCTTTCAAAATTGGCTGTACATTTTTAGGTTTACAGATGAATTATTATGCTTGTACAATCTTTTACTCATTATAAACTCTATAAGACATAAAATTAAATGAGGTTTTAACCTTTAAAAAATATCTCCATTTCAATATTAAAATATACCATTTCATACAGAAAAATTCATTTTCAATGCAATTGACATTAAGATGTTTGCACATGCATTTCTAACCTAATTATTATTATTATTTTTAATTATTAATTTCATAACCATATGATTAGAAGAGGTATTTCATTGCAACAGCACTGACATATTCAATACCAATTTCCAGAGCTAAGGTGCTTCTCTTTCAAAATTGGCTGTAAATTATTAGGTTTACAGTTGAGTTAATACAGTTACACAATATTGTACTCCGTATAAACCCTGTAATACGTAACATTAAATGAGGTTTTAAACTTTGAAAAAGATCTCCATTTCATTATTAAAATACACAGTTTCATACAGAAAAATTCATTTTTAATACAATTGACATCTTATACTCTGATATCCCTGCTACTGTCTGCTGTGTTGTCTCCCCCCCCCCAACAGCCATTCCCCACTATTTGCCCTTCTGGTGAATCTAGTCAGCCTATCTAGAAGGCTTTGTTTTAGGAGTGTCAGCTGTTCCTCATCTAGCAGTAATCAGTTGTCAATATTCCTTTAGATAAGATTGGGGTCTGCTGTTCATGTTTCCAGTTCTATGCTGGATTACTGTCTGGGAGTCTCTTGGGCCACCCTGGCCAACAACTTAAAGGAAGGTATCTCCTGTCTGACATTGATTCTTGTTATGTAGCCTTTAGCTACACACATGAACTCTTAAAGAATTATATTGATCCCTTTAATCTTTGCTTATATTTTTCTTTTCTGTGTTTAAGACCATACAGTTGGCCCAGATAAACCAATTTATTTTTACTCTTAAGGCCATTTGAGGATCTGTTCCTCAGGGGTCACA
>NW_008329362.1:3059790-3061403 GCF_000622305.1 Nannospalax galili
AAGCATGGAGGAAATGTTTCCTCTGTGTTGACCCTCCTCTTTGTAGACTGGACACTGGTTCAAGTCCATCTTGTGGGGTCTCCACAGCCTCTGGATCAAGAGGACATATAACCCAACAACATTATAAGATATTTTGAGAGATGCTCATAGTCCCCTGGAACTAGTCAACCTAGGAGGTCAAGGAGCAAAAAGTGTCCTTTATGTCCCTCTGACCAAAATATTATAGACCTCAAAGAATGTCTGTTAAACACCCAAGAAGGTTAGTTCCTCCAGTCTGGTATTTTAAATTACTGTGTGTCATGTAGATAAATCTTAGGCAAAGACCAGTTGTTTTCAGATAAACCTTACCTATACATGTATTTCTTGATCTCCTATGTATAATTTGTCAGTAGGTTGTAGGAATAATATGGGTCTCACTGGTTTTCAAAGCTAGCTAGGCATTGTTTATCTCTCACATTGTCTTACCCCTCCATCATGGTTTCCCTCTTAAGGTGCCCCCTGCCCCCCTTTTTCCCATAATAATACCCTTCTCCCATGGTCCTACCTCTCTTGAGCTCCTTCTTTCCCTTTATGCCCTAGGTTCCTCATATACCCTTCCCTCCCTCCTCCCTTAAAACAACCCAATTAATATCCATATCTCCCTTATTAGGGCCTGTTTTCTATTGTTCTTGTCTTTCAGGTTCTTTCTTTTCCTTTACTTCCCTGTTTCTTTTCTGTTATCCTGGTTCCTGTAGTTATATCTGGTTTCATACTTATTTATCAGAGTCTGGTTCTAGGATCCACATATGAGGGAGAACATATGTCGATTTTTCTCTCTGAGTCTGTGTTACTTCACTTAGTAAAACAGTTTTTAGTTCCATCCATTTACCTGCAAAATTCATGATTTCATCTTTATTTACGGCTTAGTAAAACTCCATCATATAAATCAACCACATTTTCATCTGAGATAGGATGAGTTCATTGGATATATGCCAAGGAGTGGTATAAGTAGGTCAAATGGTAGGTTCATTTGTAGTTTTTTAAGAGTTCTCCACACTGCTTTCCATAGGGGTAGAATCAGTTTGCAGCCCCACCAGCGGTGGATGAGTATTCCCCTTTCCCCACATCTTCTCCAGCATTTGGTATCATTTGTTTTCTTGATCTTAACCAGTGTGATTGGGGTAAGGTGGAATCTTAAAGTGGTTTTAATTTGCATCTCCCTAATTGTTAGGGATGTTGAACATCTTTTAAGATGTTTCATAGCCATCTTTATTTCTTCTTTTGCGAACTCTCTGTTTGGCTCCTTAGCCCATCTTTTAATTGGGTTGCTTCTTGTCCTGATTCTCTGTTTTTTGAGTTCGTTATATATTCTGGTTATTAAACCTCTGTCAGATGTGTCACTGGTGAAGATTTTCTCCCGTTGTTCTCCTGGGTTCTCTGTTTTCTTCCTTGGTTGTTTCCTTTGATGTACAGAAGTTTTTTAATTTAATGAGGTCGCATTTGTTAATTCTTGCCCTTGTTTCCTGGGCAATTGATGTCCAGTTTAGAAAATCCTTTCCTATGCCTATATCTTGTAGGTTTTTCCCAATGTTTTCTTCTAATAGTTTCAGAGTTTCAGGCTTTACATTGAGGTC
>NW_008329362.1:3061555-3062436 GCF_000622305.1 Nannospalax galili
ATATCAGGTGGCTGAAATTGCATGTACTCATATTTGGGTCTTCAGTTTTGTTCCATTCATCTATGGGTCTATTTTTGTGCCAATACCATTTTTTTCTGACTATAGCTCTGTAATACAGCTTGAAATCTGGTATAGTAATCCCCCCGGCATTGCTCTTAGTGCTCAGGGTTGGTTTGGCAATCTGAGGTCTTTAAGCTTCCATATAAATCTTAGGATAGTTTTTTCCAATTCCGTGAAAATTATCATGGGGATTTTGATTGGGATTGCATTGAATCTATATATGACTTTTGGTAGGATGGCTATTATCACAATATTAATTCTTCCAATCCATGATCATGGAAGTTCTTTCCATCTGCTGGTGTCTTTCTCAGTCTCTTTCTTTAACAATTTTAAATTTTCATTGTAGAGATCTTTGGTGTCTTTCATCAGATTTATTCCAAGATATTTTAATTTTTTTGCAGCAATTGTGAACGGGAGCACTTCCCTGTATCCTTTCTCTAATTGCTTGTTATTGGTATATAGAAAGGCTACTGATTTTTGTAGATTGATTTTATAACCTGCCAGTATACTGAAAGTGTTTATCAGTTCTAGGAGTTTTCTGATGGAACTTTTGGGATCTCTTAGGTATAGTATTATATCATCTGCAAAAAGGGATAATTTGACTTCTTCTTTTGCAATTAATTATCTTAATTTTCTTCTCTTGTCTTACTGCTCTAGCAAGAGTTTCAAGCACTATATTGAAAAGGAGTGGAGATAGTGGACAGCCCTGCCTGCTTCATGATTTTAATGGAAATGCTTTCAGATTTTCTTCATTTAGGATGATGTTGGATATGGATTTTTTTTAATATAACTTTAATTATGTTAAGGTATATTTCTCCAGA
>NW_008329362.1:3067259-3069007 GCF_000622305.1 Nannospalax galili
TTCATCGTATTGGTGAGGCTTTCTCCTGTCGTTTTTAATTGGCTTATGGAGTGTTTCACTTCGTTCTTTATTTCAGCCTGAGTATTCTTCAATATTTCTAGCTCTTTTCTGAATTCATTCAGAAGTTTATCCCTATCTTCCTTCAGCTCTATGATTACCTTGTTTGTGTGTTCTTTAAATTCAGTGAATTCTTTTATCATATTCATCATTGTTCTTTTGAGTTCCATGTCCTGCATTGTCTCTAGGGGATTCTCATTGTGCTCCTCTAGAGGATTACTGGTATTTGGTGGGGATATGTTATTTTGGTTTTTCATGTTATTATTTTTTCTCTGTGATTTTGACATGTGAATTTCTTTTGTAGTTTCTGACTCTTGTGTGATACACGGGCCTTCAAGTTTAATTCTGCTTCTTTTTTTTTTTTTTGAGCTTTATGTGTCTTTGTGGTTTACTTTTTGGGTATGAAGAGCTGGTTCGTCTAAGCTTCTGGTTCTCTCTTTTGATTTTATATTGTAGAGGCCGGATTGATTTTGTCTTCAGGAGTTCCGCGGTGGCCCAACTCCAATGTGGATCAGAAGTTTTCAGACTTTCTCCTTAGGTCTGGAATCTTCTAAGAATGTTTTTGGCCTCAGGAACTTGGGTGGCACTGACCTGAGACCCTTGCCGTGGCTGCGCCATGCAGGGAAGCAAAGGCAGATGGGGAGGGAAGAAGCCCCAAGATTTCCCAGGGAGTGGATTGAGTAGCTGGGTTGTACTGGATGCAAAGGATCAGGGAGAGTAAAGGTAAGCCTCGGAGCCCCAGAAAGAGGCTGTCAGCCCCAGAAAGAGGCTGGCGGGTGTTGGAGGACCAGGGAAGTAGAGGGAGATGAGGGCAGGGCCAGGACCAGAAGCACTGCTCCTGGGGCCCAAGAAGGGGACTGATTTGGTCTGGGTGAGAAGGATCAGGAAGCAGTATTGGTTCCCCAGGTGTCTGGGGCCCCAGTGAGCACGGCTGACGGAGTCATGGCGCGAAGGGCTGCACGGTAGACTTACCCCCAGAGAGGCCTGAGGGTGGGAGAGCCTGCCAAGAGAGTTAGCCAGTGATGCAGGTCGGGGAAGCAGGGAGAGGTGAGGGCGGGGCCAGGTCCCATGGAAGCAGTGCTCCTGGGGCCCAAGGAAGGCACCAAGCTGGCCTGGTCGAAAACGATCAGGAAGCAGCACCAGTTCCCCAGGTGTCTGGGGACCCAAGACCAGGAATGGCGCAGGGCCCAAACCAGGAGCAGAGAACTGGATGATCTTTTTGATGTGTGGCTGTATGCTGTTTGTAAGTAACTTGTTGAGAATTTTTGCATCTATGTTCATTAATTTCTCTTTTGACCCATTCATCATTCAGGAGTGTGTTGTTTAATCTCCATGTGTTCATGTGGTGGTTAGGGCTTTTTCAGGTGTTGATTGTATTTCAATCATTTGTATTTGTTGAAGCTTGTTTTGTGCCCCAGTATATGGTTGATTTTGGAGAAGGTTCCATGGGGTGCTGAGTAGAAAGTATGTCCTTTGGTGCTTGGGTGGAATAGTTGGTAGATGTCTGTTAAGTCCATTTGATATATGGTATTGTTTAATTCGGATGTCTCTCTGTTAACTGTCTGCCCTGTTGACCTATCTAATGGAGACAATGGCGTATTGAAGTTGCTTACTATTAATGAGTTGGGGTTAATCTGGGTCTTAAAGTCCTGTAGTATTGTTTTTATGAAGTTGGGTGCACCAGAGTTTGG
>NW_008329362.1:3069052-3080660 GCF_000622305.1 Nannospalax galili
AAGTGGCCCTCTTTATCTCTTCTGATTAGTTTTAGTTTAAAGTCTATTTTGTCAGATATTAGAATTGCTATACCTGCTTTTTTCTTAGTGCCATTTGCTTGGTATATTTTTTTTTTCTATCCTTTCACTTTGAGATAGTGTCTGTCCTTAAAAGTGAGATGAGTTTCTTACAGACAACAAAAAGTTGGTTTTTGTTTCTTAATCCATTCACATAGTCTGTGTCTTTTGACTGGGGATAAAGGTGCCTGCTGTCAAGGCTGACAACCTGAGTTTGCTTCCCTGGACCCACATGGTAGAAACAGAGAACCAACCTACTCCTGAAAGTTGTCATCACACCTCCTCTCTCCCTCTCTCTCTCTCTCTATTTCCAGATGGGTAACAACCATCTGGAACTCCAGTTCCAGAGGATAGCACACCCTCTTTTGGTCTCTGCAGGGCACTGTACACAAGTGGTACACTTACATACATTCAGGCAAAACACTTATACACATAAAATGAAAATAATAAATTAAAAAAAAAAACATTAACTCTTCTGTACCCCTCCCTGGGTCTACTAATAAGATATGTGTAAATAGTTCCTCGATTAATTTCTAGGTCTTTAATTCTAAGTAAAGTCAATGGCACATTGATGATTATATTTCTTCATCATAACCATTACATATTCTGCCATTATTTTTAAATTAATACGTTAATTTTATGTGTTTGTGTGTGAATGTTGGCATGTATGTGCAGCTTTTGGGAGTCAGTTCTCTCCTTCAGCCTTGGGGCAGGGTTTGTTTCCTTTCTGCCATGCTAGGTGGTCCATGAGCTTCTGGGTGATTCTCCTGTCTCTGCCTCCCAACTCTCTATATGAAATTACAAATGCACGATCTCACCTGGCTTTCTACATGTGTTTCACTAAATTTTCCCCTTCCTAGTCTCTGTTTGACCCACCCTCATTCACTTAGGGTCTCGTGGTTCTGATGCCAATCAACAAACCAGCATAACACAGTTCTATTTGAATTTTGCATAATTTATATGACATTTGGGAGGGGGTGACTTACAAAGAAATGGCTTCTCATAACCCATGTGTCATTGAAGCCAGACAGTAGTTTCCATCAGCTTTCACACCCCGAGCCCATGCACCGTCTCACCCCCTGATCTGTCTCATCTCACATCTGGGCATGCTGACTTGCCCCGCAGAGTTTGTATGGGGCCGTGCTCCCTGCTCTGGTCTGTACACATGCTTTGCTCCTGGCGTACCAGTATATGGCTGCGACTAACTCCCTGTCTCCTCATTCTCTGTCCCTCTTCCCAGGGTGCTTTTCGTCTTGCCCCTGACTGGCTTACTTTCTGTAGGCTCACTCTTTTCAGAGGAATGAGTAAATTTTGGGCTACAACATGGTGTCCAGGGATAAGACTCAGGTCATCAGGCTTGCCCAGCCAGCGCTTTTACTTGCTGTGCTGTCCCTCCTGTCTCATATTGTTCCACTCTTACTGTTATGCTGTTATTGATTTTAAAGGTTCTTCCACTATGAAACTAATAATCTTTGTCATGTGTGTCCCAAGTATCTCTTCAGGCTTTGGTTTGCTTTTGTAGCTTTTATACCTACATTTTGAAAAATAGCTATGAAGCAGCTTTTAAGAAATTGGTGATTATACAAACAACTAAGTCAAAATCATGCAGAGGCATATTTTTATAGAGGCATAAGGTTTGTTTTCTTAAGTGGAATATGACAAACCATTGATCTGCCTTCTGCTTTTGGGAACTGCAGAGACTATTAGTCAAAGCCACCAACAGTGAAGAAGGGGCGGAGTGAGGTTGTGACTGGGCATTGGTCATGCTACTGATTTATTGGCAGATTTAGCTACATAAACCTGTGAAGAGCTGACTTATGCTCAATTTATTTTGCCACTTAGGTGTAGGGTAAGAAGGAAGCAGAGGCTGTTAATGTGGCAGCCCTTGTTGACACATTGTCTATAGGCCTCTGCATCTAAATCTCCCTTCCCTTTTTCAGAATCTGTGCAAAGGTCACGATGTTGTGGAGAGGTGAACAAAAATTAACTTCTGAGTGTTAGGTGGACATTGGCTCAGATGCTGCCGCGTAGTGGGTGTTGACTGAGATAGTTGACTGAGAGGCTGCTAATAATTTATGCACTTTGAAGCTTTTTGGAGATGCAAAATAAATTATCTTTGACTCTGAGAGATAAACAAGAGTGTGCAAGCTTTCTAGCCCTGTGGGAGGGACGCTGTGGTATGTGTCTTTCTGCCCTGTGGGAGGGACGCTGTGGTATGTGTCTTTCTAGCCCTGTGGGAGGGATGCTGTGGTATGTGTCTTTCTAGCCCTGGGGGAGGGACGCTGTGGTATGTGTCTTTCTAGGCTTTGTTTTCATCATCACCTGAAAAATACTATTTTGCTTTTGTTGTATGAGCGGCTTACTTCCAATTTTATTGGTTTTCCCAACACAAGCTGGATGAAGAAATACTATGATGATACATTTAATCCAATGACACCAACATTTCACTAAAGAGAATACAGTCTAGATACACATTATCCCATTTATAGCTGCAGGTGACTTGTTTACTGGACGCCTCCTCCAGCACCTCAAACACAACATATCCAAACTCTGGCAGACACATAAGCTAATTTCCAGTGAGTTTCCACTTCTGTTTAGTCCTGTTTCCTCATATGTGGGCAGAATATATAGCTTGCTGAGAACTAATACACTATGAATAAAATATGGAAAAGATAATGAAATTGCAATCTTTTGAATGAGTTATATATTTGGTAAGGGGAGTAGAAGTTCATTCTCTTTGGGGGGTAATATATGTGTATATGTGTGTAGTGTATGTGTGTGTGTGTGTTATAGGTACAGTCATGTTAGTGCATGCCTGGAGGCCAGAGGTAGACTTCAGCTATCATCCTCTATCTCTCTTCTTTATTTTGGGGGGACAGGGTCTCTCACTGAACCTGGAGCTCACCATTTTGGCTAGGTTGATTGACCAGATAGACCCCAGGATCCACCTGTCTCTGCCTCCTTCCCAACCATTGGGTTACAGGTGCATGCCATCATACCTAGTCTTTATGTAGGTACTGGAGATGTGAATTCTGGTCCTCAAGTTTGCACAGCAAACATTTTACCCACTGAGTCATCTTCCCACTTCATTGTGTTAAGTATACAAGACTAAGTCAGCACAGTTCCACTAGAGTCTCCTATTGGCCTTGAAGAAGAAAACCACTGTGTTATATAGGAATGTCCTATCGATAGGGTTAAGTGGCAAGGAACCACCACTAAAATCTAAGGGGAGCTCTAGCTAATGATTATAGAGAAACTCAAACCACTGATCATATATCCACAAAGAAGTAGATTCTTGAAAAAGCTGGGAAAAGTTCATCTTCCCCAGTAAGCCTCCAGATGAGGCTGCAGCCTAGGCAACACTTTACTGGCAGTCTTGTGTGCTCCCATACAGAGATCTCAGCTAAGCTATCCCAGTGCTGATCCACAGCAAATATGAAGCAGAAAGGTATGCTATTTTAAGCTACTTTGCTTGTGGTAACATGTTACATAGCAAGAGTAATATATGAACCTAAAGTATATTATGTCTTCCTTGTGTGCATCTTCCTATCAGCACAGATAGTTTTGGTGAAATTTATTGTTATTTCCCAAAGACAAGCAGCCATTAAATGCTTCCAGTTTTGTATCCAAACCATTTATTCTATGCTTCACATTTCCATGACTTTTCATTTTTCTGGTTTATTCTGTCATCGTTTCTCACTTGAACTACACAGATGTTTTCCTTCTGCAGGTCCTCACAGTACCTGTGTCCTATGTGAGCTTGGCACATCTCTCTACCCCAAACCATGCTGCTCAAATCCCCTTCTGCAGATAACAGTCCTAGGAAGCATCCACTACAGTAAAAGCTCCACACAAGGAAGGGAGGTTGCTCCTTGGCCTGTGTGCCTATGTTTAGCAAGTATGTACCCAAGTGATTGAATGTACAGGTTAGAATGTTTAAAATTGAACTGGGAATAATAAAAGCCTGATCATTTGTGCTTCAGATTATAAAATGAATAAACTTTTTTACTGAAATATTTTTATTAAAGGCTTCAGAATAGATTAGGGGTATAAGTAGAATAATCAAATCTCTCTTTTGAAGTTTTCTCTTTAATCTCAAAACCATCCTAGCTGAAGCTCTAAATTTAAGGTGGTGAGTGGTGGATGTAGTACTAGTTTATGCAGGAGAAAAAGAATACTAGATTAGGTAACCAGGCAGGTTTCTTATCAAAAACCCCTGCTACATGCTTCCCCTTTTAATTTAATTGTCCTACTTAGCCCAGAGTCATGTGAGAGAAGCTGCAACTGAGGAATTCCCCAAGTTAGATTGGCCTGTTGGCACGTGTGGGGGGTTGTCTTGATTATTCATTGATGCTGGAAGCCCAGCCCACTGTGAGTGGCACCACCCTTAGGCAGGTGGCCCTGGGCTAAACCTAGCTAAGTGTCAACCTGTGAGTGAGCCAGAGCACTAGCCAGCAGGCAGCATTCTGCCATGGTTCCTGCTTTGAGCTCTTGCCCCGACTTCCCTCAAGGATGGCTTGTGACCTGGAAGTGTAAGCCAAATAAACCCTTTCCTCCCCTAGCTGCTTTTGGTCAGAGTGTTTTATCTCAGCGACAGAATGAAACCAGAACAATAATGAACTGGGAGAAAATTTAGAGACAGTGAATCAGAATAATAGTCTTGATTGTTTTTTTGCTGCTGCTGTTAAACGCAGTTTGCCATGCTCTTTCGCCCTGATTGTACATCTCAAAGGGAATTCAACCCCATGTGTTTCCAGTTAGTTTGCACTTGAAATATCCAGAAGTTTTGTAAGAACCATTCAAGTCCAAAATCCAGTATGAAGACTTTTTTCTTTTTCTCTTTTTTCTCTTTCTTTCTTTCTTTCTTTCTTTCTTTCTTTCTTTCTTTCTTTCCTTTCTTTAGCTTACTATGTAGCTCAAGCTGGCCTTGAATTACCTAATCCTCCTGTCTTTTCTTTCTTTCTTTCTTTCCTTTCTTTGTTTCTTTCTTTCCTTTCTTTCCTTCCTTCCTTCCTTCCTTCCTTCCTCCCTCTCTCCCTCTCCCCCTCTCTCCCTCCTTCTCTCTCTTTCTATCATTCTTTCCTTCATTAATCCTTACTTTCTTTCTTTCTTTCTTTCTTTCTTTCTCTTTCATTTCTCTCTTTCTTTTGTGTGTGTCAGAGAAATGGAGTTAGTGGTATAAAGAAATGAGAAGAGGGAATTTTGAGTTAGAATCAGGACCGGAGGAAACCTCTCCAAAACAGTAAAATTCATAAAATAAGCAAATTAAGTTGTATGAAGTCTGTTCTGCACAACAGATTTTGTTGGTTACATAGCTTAAGATAGCTTATTGAAATTAATCTATCTATAATAAATATCCACATTTCATAATAGCATGTGTGCAATATTAGATTTTAAATAACTTCTGTTTTATTTCCAGATTATGATAGAAATCATTTTTAAATGCTTGGGCACATATCATTGAATATTAATAACATCTTTTCCTTATTAAATAAGACAATGAATAAATACATGCAACAATATTATCTACTGAGTAAAGCTGAAAGTCAGTGAGTGCTTATAAAAACCACAACTTGTAGCGTTGTTACAACTTATGAACTACAAGTACATCATTTTATATGGATATACATACAAACCAATGATGATAAGTGATGCTCACAAGTATTTTGTCCAATTTTTAGCTGAGTTTCAGCATCTCAAATCCCAAGTTAAGAATGCCAGTGTGCCTAAAACACAGGGAGTGGTCCTCCCACCACTGACCTCATTACAGGTTATATTTGGTCCAGTCTTAATCCACTGCATTTGTGTGATAATAGTAGATAATAATAATAGAATAATAATATATTTTATATATTTTGAGTACAGAGGTTTAAAATTATGAAAAATAACTGTCTTATGAAGCATTATTTCTCAATTCCTTGAAACGCAGGATTTGAACATGTACCTCTCAGTTCGTAGCCCTCTGCCCTTAGGGTAAAGCATCACCAGTGTGTTCAGTGCCTCTTAGCTTGGAACAAAGGACCTCACCACCATCATCATAGAATTAGCTTGAAATGAAATCCATGCTTGCCATATCCTATGATAGGCTGGGATTTCATAGAACATGTTTGATTCCTTTGGGAAGCATGTTTATTTTGGGGTTTTTGAGCAGATGCATTTCTGCAGTTGAAAAGTATCTTGCCAAGAAGCTAGATTCTGAAATATGGCCATTTTAATAAGAAAATCCAAACTAGAGGTATAAGTTACTGACCATCTGTTAGTGTTTTTATGGAGAATATTATTGCCTGGAGTAGGAGGGAAGAAAATAATGAAATCTCAGGCGCCACCAGCTCTGAGATTCTGTGAGTTAAGCACCTTGGGTTGATTTATTTTGTGAAACTTCTTGTAGTTTATTTGGGGACTAGCTGTGCACCACTATGCATAGATTTGTGTTACTTCAGCTGCACAATAGGCTCCTCAAGGCTACTCCTTTAAGTAACACCTTTTCCTCTAAATACCTTTCCCACCAATCCCTGATGCTTAGAATGTACTTACAGGAGGTGTGTGTGTGGTGGTGGGGGGTGGGCAAAGGAGCGATAATGTTCCCTAAATCATGTTGTACACAAAGATTAAAATAAAAACCAGTAGGGAGAGAATACATAGCAGCTTTAATTCTCCCTAAGGTGAAAACGGTGGCATCAGGGTTTATGCAGTGAGGAAACTGTGACAGAAGATACTAGACACTCTGAAAATAAAAGAGTGAGTGAACAGCTTCTAGGGAAAAGGCAACCACAGGAAGGAGTATGTGGATAATGTTGCCATTTCCTTTACAGTCAGCTTGTCTATGGTTGTGCACCCTGCAGGTGGAAAGCTATTCTAGTCACTCCACAATTTTGTGTGTTTATGCATGGAAACCAGGTATTAACCTTGTTGTTCCTCAGGACCTGTTCACTTTTTTTCTGGTGTGTGTGTGTGTGTGTGTGTGTGCTCACATATGCTTGCAGGTGCACCTATGAGTACATGTATGTGAAGTCAGTGGTTAATGTCAGGTGTCTTCCTCAACTGTTCTCTTCCTTATTTATTTATTTATTTATTTATTATTTATTTATTTATATTTGATGCAGGAGTCTCACTGAGCATGGAGTTCATTGATTTATCTAGGTTTGCTGGCCTGTGAGCTTCAGGGATTTACCTGTCTCCACTCTACCAGTACTGGAGTTGCAGACATGTGCTGCCACACCCAGATTTTTATATGGGTTCTGGGGTCCTCATGCTTGTACGATGGAGACTTTACTGACTGAGCCATCTCACAAGCTCCCGTTTATTTATAGAGATAGTCTTTCACTCAAACACAAGGCTCTCTGATAAGGCTAGGCTGGCCAGTCAGTGAGCTCCAGGGGTTTTCCTGTCTCCATCTCTCTAGCACTGGGATTACAAGTGTGCACCACCACTATGCCCAGATTTTACCTGGGTGCTGGGAACTGAATTGAGATCCTCATAGTACCTTACCAACTGAGCTATCTCCTCAGCTCTTTAAAAATGTAATTATTCTCAAATATAGTGTTATAATTGTTGTGGTTTAAATGAGAAATGTCCTCCAAAGGGTTCAAGTATCTGAACACTTTGTCCCCACTTGGTGGTGCTGTTTTGGTAAGTTTAGGCAGTGTCACCTTGCTGGAGGAAGCATATCACTGGGACCCAGCTTCGAGGGTTCATAGCCTTGCCCCATTTCCAGTTTGCTTTCTCTGCTTCCTGTGCAGGTTTGAAAATGTGAGTCACGGTGAGCTTTCGGCTCCAGCTGCCATGCCCTGGCCATGATGGACTACTAGCCCTCTGCAACTAAAAACCAAATAAACTCTTCCTTCTGTAAGTTGCCTTGGTCATGGTGTTTTATTACAGCAACAGAGAAGCAACTAATACAATACTATTTCTATTCATCAATGCAAGGTAGATTATTGTTTAGTCAGAACAATATTAAGAGTAATGGCCACCAGTTTCTCAGATACCTTAATGATGTCAGAGGCATGAGGGCCAAGTGGCTTCTGTTCTTTTCAACAGGCCATGTATGACCCTATTAGGAGATGCTTTACAGGCATTTCTTAGAATTTTGAACAAAATGTTTGTGCTCCCCACTGAAAATGGTTTAATATTAAGTCTCAAAGGAATTCTGTCTGCCTCATAAAGTTGCTTTTAGAGTTTATGTTCTTGGCCTTCCTCATCCAAATGCACATTGGATACATACTCCATCTCCAAATTCAAATGCTAAAGAAATAATGCATTTCTCTTCCTAAATGGGAAACTTTTGCCCAATGTTTTCAATAGAGAATGTTTTGCTACATTGAAGCAATGTACAATCCATCACTTTAATTATAAATTCATTACTCTCTGGTTCCTGTTCAACTTTTGTTTTTGTGCACACAGACATACACACGGACTAGCCTACTATGCTCATTCCAGTTTGAGAGGTTGTGCTCTGAGACTCTAGAGAGTGTGACCTTGTATTTGAGTTACCCCACTCGCCAGCTGTGCAGCCTCCCACAAGTCATTTAACCACTACAGTGATTCAGCTTCCTATGATCATAGTAGCAACCTCCAGACAGAATGACTGTGGACAATGCATTAGAGAGTGAACACACAGTTTCCAGTATAGCACCAGCATGGGGAATGGGCAGAGGGAATTGTCACCAACTTCATCTTATTATTAATCAACTCTTCAGATCTTCTTAAGAAAATCATATTTTTCTAAAAATAGGACCCTGTTTTTATTTAATAAAACACAGCTATTTTGTAAGTAGTGATTATTGACAAAAATGTCAATTCATAAGCAAGCTCAAAAGATACTGAGCTATCTCGTTAGTGCACTTTGTGCCAAGAGCCACCTAAACACGTTAGAATCTAAAGTGGACAAGGAGTTATTTTCCAAAATCGGAGCTGGTTGTTCTATAGCGTAATGTCAAATCTGACCCCTAAAATCTCCGAATAAATATATGATCATGGCTCATTGTAAAGTCGAGCACTTGTTTTGATTCATTGAGGTGAGTAAATTTAAATAAAATAAGTGTTGTGGAAAAGTATGCTTAATTTTTGAGACCCTCCAACCAATTCAGGCATTTCATTCATTATTTACCAAGTGATGTGTATGAAAGACAAAAACAAATGGAATAGGAATCCTTAGTTTTTCAGTCTCCCCTGGGCCATTTTCATCGTTGTATAGCATATAGCATCATCACTTGTCTTAAACAAATAAACAAACCATTGCTGCCTTCACTTCAAAAGCCACCTCGTTTCTCTGTCCTCTTTTATGTCTACAGTCTTCCTTCCCTAGACTGTCCTTTCCTAACAATCCCATGGAGAGTTTTCTCATCGAGGCCTCTAATAGCTTACACATTGCCAAACTCCATGACATTCTCATTTTTCATCAGTTCTTGCTTGGACCTGGTGCACTACCCAGGTTTGTCTTTCTGAGTACTAAGCACTGCAATGCTGCAGAGCCTGGCTCT
Organism: Nannospalax galili; assembly: GCF_000622305.1. Classification (NCBI taxonomy): domain Eukaryota; kingdom Metazoa; phylum Chordata; class Mammalia; order Rodentia; family Spalacidae; genus Nannospalax; species Nannospalax galili. The sequence goes on from NW_008329362.1 coordinate 3,078,589, forward strand.
GTGTGGTTTTTTTTCTCTCTGTCTCTCTACCTGTCCCTTTTCTCCCTCTCATTTTTCCTTTCATCCAAGCCCTTGCTTTTAAATATCTCTGTGTATAGATGACCCTAAATCTCCAGCACTGGCATTTTCACGAACTATTGATCTGTATATTCAGCTGCCAATGCCTCATGTCTACCTAATGAAACAGGAACTTCAGACCCACCTAGTCTATATGGGACTCTTAGTTTCCTTGACACTTCTTCCTAAAGTTTACTCTGTCTCAGAAAATGGAATATATTTTTCTGATCTCTTTGTCAACAAAAAACCAAAGTTGACAACTTTGGAGTTATCCTTGTATGTCACTTTTCTCTCTTGTTCTACATCTTCATCAGTCGTTCCTTTGGCCTTACTTTTGAGATACATCCAGAGCTGACTACATGTCATCATCTGACCACTACCAGTTCAGACCATGCCACCATTCCCTTTCACCTAGACTGTGGAAATAGCTTCTGTTTTTCCTTCTATTGATCTAAATAATGCTAAGATTCTTGTTACCCCTAATTAACTTGATTATGGGCCTTTAATGTTAATCTGTCATAATGAGGAAGGTTAAGGGTAAGTCACCAGCACCTGAATAACAGGAACTCTAGATCATTATGCTTTGGGGAAAAGATAAAGAAGGAATTAGACATGGGTTTTATGCATAGATATAAGGTGAGATCATAAAACACTTTGGGGTCTTGCATTACTGGTTGCTTGGTGGATCCAGGGCAGTGTTTAGTAAGAACTAATAACCTGTAAATTGGGAAGTTTTCCAGTCTCACAGATGGGAACACACACTCTTCAAAGGTTTGTGTAAGCCCATCTATGAGAGCAGAGTATAAACAGATTACCTTTGCTGTTCCAGTGCTGGGATCAACTTAGGGCCTCAAAAACTCTGAGCACCTATTCTACCCCTACTGAACTATATCACCAGCTTGATGACATAGCTTGTGTGTTTGTGTGTGTGTGTGTGCGTGTGTGTGCACGTGCACCCGTGTGTGCATAAACATGAATTGAGGTGTAGTACGTGAACATGGTATCTTCATTATCAACATCCAACTTATATTTTCTATAGATAAGGACTCTCACTGATTGGCCTAGAGGTTGTCCATTAGGCTAGCTAGCCCCAGGCATCTGACTGTCTCCATATCCCTAGTGTGGCCTTAAAAGAGTGCTGCTATACCTATCATTTTTATGTGATTCTGGGGATTGAACTCAGGTCTTTATGCTGGTGTGAGAACTTTACTGACAGCCATCTCTCCAACCCAGCATATCTTTTATTGAACATGTCCCTCTTTTATTTTTGTCAAAAAATTTTATGCACATATTTTGCTGAATGTATCCCTTCAGACTTTAACATTTTAAATATTTTCACATATTTTTTGTTAGTCTTTTAACCTCAGAAATTTAGATCCTTTAAGTCTAAATTGTGCTGTTTTAATGTTTAAACTTCTAATTTTTCATTACTGAGTTCTAGAATATAAAAGTGTGACTGATATGCACACAATGATCTTTTATCATGAAAGCTTATTTAACTCATTTGTTAGTTCTAAAGACTGTTGTAGATTCTTGGATATTTTTTACTTAAGCAATTGAAGAATAGGAATGAAGAGACATTCCTATTTTGTTCCTGATCTCAGGGAACACCTGACTAATAGGCTGGTCACCGGTTTGTTGTAAACAGATATCCTCACCGGGTTAAGGAAGCTTACCTCTGTCCTGTGGTTTCTATTATGAATAGATACTGAATTTAGTCAATTGTTTTTCTTGTACCCACTTACATGAGCATTTTTTTTTTGAGACAGGGTCTCTCAGTAGCCCCAGCTGGCCTGGAATTCACTCTGTAGACCAGGCTGGCCTTGAACTTGAGCTCTTTAATGTCTTTGGTCAGGTTTACTCTGAGGTATTTTATTTTGTTTTTTTGCAGCTATTGTGAACGGGAGTGTTTCCATGTGCTCTTTGATTGTTTGTTATTGGTATATAGAATGGTTATAGACTTCTCTAGGTTAATTTTGTAACCTGCCACTTTACTGAATGTGTTAATAATTTCT
>NW_008329362.1:3080709-3099690 GCF_000622305.1 Nannospalax galili
TGGATACATTTATTTTATTATTTTCTCTTACTGTTACATTGATTTAAAAATTTTTCATCTTATCTGCCTTTCCATAATGAAATTTATTTATTCATGAATTGTTCTTTCTATTTATTATTGGATTCCATTTGCTAACATTTTCTTAGTAGTTTGTCAGATTCTTTAATAGAGGCAGGCAGGGGTATTTCAGCTGTCTAGCTTTACTCCTGTTATTTTATTATTTTCTCTTACTGTTACATTGATTTAAAAATTTTTCATCTTATCTGCCTTTCCATAATGAAATTTATTTATTCATGAATTGTTCTTTCTATTTATTATTGGATTCCATTTGCTAACATTTTCTTAGTAGTTTGTCAGATTCTTTAATAGAGGCAGGCAGGGGTATTTCAGCTGTCTAGCTTTACTCCTGCCATTCACTGCCCTCACCTTTTCTCCTCCTCCACAAGAACTGACTGCCACATGTCCCTTAAGAGGAATCAGCTCATTTTCCACTGTTCAAAGCTCCTCCTTCCAAGATTTTCTCATTTCCACATTATCCGTCCATGACCGTCATTGATCGCACTACACAGTGTTAGAAATTCACTGTATTTTATCTTTGCGTGTTGTCTTCCCCAATACACTATATGGTTGAGGGAAGGAACTGCATTTTTCTTCCTAGGCATAGTGGCAGAAGCCTGAGAGCTCAGCATTTAGCAAGGCTGCGATCGGAGGATCTCAAGTTGGAGGCCAGTCTGTGCTACATAGTGAGACTTTGTCTTAAAAAACAAAAACAGAGTTCTTATTGCCGCAAGCCTTAAGGAGATCCTCGTGATGATGCTCCCAAAACAGTGGGCCTTGGATACCTTGGGGCAGAAAGTGCTACGGTATGAGGCCTTTATCCATGTCATATTGCAGCAAGACTTGTGAAAAGTGCTGGACCATAGAGAGCTCCTGTATATGAGCAGCTGTCCATATACCTTCAACTGAGAAATGTCATTAAGCAAGTCTAGGAAGTCAATCACTTGGAGTCATATATGCAGGTGGATTTGGGCTGTAATTCCTTCTTTGACACAGTGGTGCCAGATACTTCATGAATTTATGTGGCCCTTGGATATGGTTTTTTTCCTGGAGTTGACACTGACTGAAGCTCTCAAGTTCGTTGATTATAAGAGCTCCCTCCTCTCAGAGCTCAGTGACAGCTTCACCAAGGACTCCATGAATATCAAGGCTCATATCCACATGATGCTAGAGGGACTTAGAGAACTACAAGGCTTGCAGAATTTCCCAGAGCCATCTCTCCATTGACTGCTTCTTCCCATTCTCCAATACTAAAGAGCCTGAATGCCTTGGAAAAAAAAACAAAAACAAAACAAAACAAAAACAAAACACACACACACAAACAAAACAAAACAAAACAAAAACAAAAACAAAAACCAAAAACCAAAAAAAACCTCTGACCCAATCTTAACTGTTGGGCAACTGTATTATTACTGGGTGAGGAAGAGCTGATCTTCTTTAATGGAGTGACTCTAGGTAGGCTGAGTAGACCCCAGTGGATGAACTTACACTGAGGGACTTTATGGGACACTAACTTGACTGATAGGCCTTAATATAGATGATGGAAGGCATGAAATTCAGTGTTGGGGTAGCTATGGGAGAATGCCAAGGGGAAGGGAGTATAAAGAGGACTAAGATAATTGTGTTTGAAGTACACAAAAATTCAATAAAAATGTTTTTAAAAACCCAACTATCCTTATTAAAACATTGTTCTGGGCTGGAGAGATGCCTCAGTGGTTAAGTACACTGGCTGCTCTTGCAGAGAGCCAAGGTCAGTTCCCAGCACCCCCATGGTGGCTATCAATGGTCTATAACTCCAGTTCCAGGGGGCTCTGATTCCTTCCTCTGCTCTTTATGAGCATTGCATTATACAGATGCACTTACATACATACAGGCAGAACACACATAAAATAAAAATAATAAAACATATTCTGATAAATTTTCTATTGCTCTCACAAAACACTCTGTTCTAATTGGTTTCTCCATTGCTGTGACAAAATACTCTGACCACTACCAACTTAGGGAGGAAAGGGTTTATTCAGCTTACATCTCCCGGGTCACAGTTCATCAGGGAGCCCAAGGTAGGAGGAACTCCGGGCAGGAACTTGGAGCACAGGCCATGAAGGAACGATGCTTACTGGCTTGCTCTTCTGGCCCATGCACAACCTGTTTTCATATACAACACAGGCCCACCTGCCCAGGGGTGGCACCACCCACAGTGGGCTGGGCCCTCCCACATCACTCAACAATCAAGAAAATACCCTACAGACATGGCCACAAGCTAGTCCAATGGAGGTAATTCCCCAAATGAGTCTCCCTCTACCTAGGTGTGTCAAGTTGACACTAAAGCTACCCACCACACTGATCAAAAGCAATCTGGAGAAGAAAGCGTTTACTTCACCTTATACTTTCAAGGCACAGTCTATCTTTGAGGGAAGTCAGGCAAAAACTCAAGGCAGGAACCTGGAGCCAGGAACTGAAGCACAGACTTGAGAAGAGTGCTGCTTGCTGGCTTGTTCCCTTGGCCTTTGTGCAACCTGTTCTTATACCACCCAGGATCTGCCCGGGGTGGCACCACCCACAGTAAGCTGGGTCCTCCCACCTCACTCAACAATCAAGAAAATGCCTCAAAGACGCCCACAGGCCAATCCAAAAGAGGAAATTTCCCAATTGAGGTTCCCTCTTCCCTGTGCGTCAAGTTACAAGACACAACCAAAGCTCTCCATGTGTCCATGTATCCATGATACAAAAAAAGCAGAATTTATATATGTATGTTTATTGCACACATACATAATTCATATATATTTGATGTTCATGCACATATTTGCATATATATTTAAATCATGTGTGTGCAGACATTTATATGCACTTAAATTTTACATACATAAGAGTCAATCTTTTCTTAACAGCACCTTCTAATAAAAATTGTTAGCATTATTATTGAAGTTGCTGCCTGAGCTTAGCCTTATGAGGTTTAGAAGACATTCAGAAAATCTTTTTTGAGCTCACGAAGTTCACTGTTGTGGGGAAAGCCATGCTGACAGCAGTACCAACTCCACATTTTCTAGGACTTAACAAATGCAGAGAGAGAGGTTTTTAATAAACCTTGGTGGAATTATTGGGCCATCTACATATACATGCACAAATGTCTAATTTTCTCCCACATTTCTTTGGGTCTCCTTTAGCATTTCCCTTTTAAACTAACAGGCTATGTTCCTGGGCACATTTTAGCACCGCAATTAGTCATGGGTGTGATGATTCATCGGGTTGGCTTATAAAGAGAAGGGAGCCTTGCCCTTCCTAAGCATTGACTGTTGGCAACTCTCTTCTCCCTCTGAATCAGACGTGTATTTGTTTGAGTAATCAAGAAAGAACTGTCTGTCTTGTGACCTTAGAGGTTGGTGAAAGGGAGAAACCAAGTGCTTTTGGCATAGGAACGTTAGCAGAGCAATGCAAATCTATGAAGCAGAGTGCTTCTGTCCTTGGCTGCCTCCTCTGGGCAGACTTGAATGCACCTGAGCCTCTGGTTGCCAGCAGGCATTTTGATCCTCGAAGAAAACTATTTTAATATACGCAAAATAGATTTCAAATCCTATAAAAATCTGTGCTCAAATTCTCTGTCCTCATTTTGTTTAATACCCTATCTTCTTTCAAGATCTGTGGTTTTTGCAAAAATGAGCATTTTGTATCCTACTGTGATATGAGCCAGTGAGAAGCTGCTTTACAACACGCAGACCACCGGGGAAAAGCATACCGAATAACCCAGCTAGGGGATGAATGAATCAGACTAATGCAAATTAGGCAAAGCAATGAGATGGCACAGACAGGGTGTTGCAGTCATTTCGAAGATGAGTGTGAAGACTGACAGCCAGAGAACCCAAGAACTTTGAATGAGATGACAGACCTGACGACAATGAAGCAAAGGGAATTTGGTTGAAGTGAAGGATTCGCTTTACAGTGAATTCACTCATCCTATTTGTCAGTAAATCAATGGTAGTTTAAAGGTATCATTTGAAGAAAGTTCAGATACTGAATTTTAAGGATGCCCAATTACATTAGGTATAAGAGAGTCTGTCTTTGTGTCTCTGTGTCTGTTTCTCACTCTGTCTCTGTCTCTCTGTCTCTCTCTCTCTCTCTCTCTCACACACACACACACACACACACACACATTTCTCATTAGAAAATGAGATGCAGGATGATACGAGAAGGCCAGGTGGAAGTGTAAGACAGAATGCAGTGATAACACCCAGCAGACTTTCCCTGCCCTGCTTGAAACCCTGTGGATTCATGGATTTCATTTTTAAATCTTTGGAACAATTTACATTTCTTTCATCTGCTTGGGGAATTCAACTCCATGAATAGAGTTGAGATGACTGCATTCCTTCTTTGACTCATATTCCCAACTAATTTTATTCCAGATATGACCTGGGTTATGTACGCCATTCTGATATCTCCCTAAAAGGAAATCATTTTGAAAGTAAAGTGCCTGATAAAAATCAACTCAAGAAAATGCACTTTGCAGTTATGAAAATATGGGCATTATTGGAAGCTACACTCTAAAATCACCAATAATTATTCTTATCAGAGAGTGGTATTGAATAAGGTGTATGAGAGACCACTCTTTTGTATAAGTTCCTACACAAGACCAAGATGATAAGACCAAACTGGAACAGAGTTACTCATGCGAGATAAGCATGAAAGAGAACCCATTTAAAAAAAAAGCAAAACTCCATGAGATTCAGAGCAATCAGTTAGAGGGTCCCCACCAACATCAGGCATAAGACACTTCCCTCTGTTCTAACGCCACAAGGAAAACAATTGCTTCTGCTTCTGTTTTTTTCTGCCTTTTCATCCAAGAAAGCCTCCTTCCTCTACTCAGCTCCCCGGGGCACCTTTTTATCTCACAGATGGGATGATGTCCAATTTACCAGGTACCAACCAAAGCAAAATAGATCTCTCAAGTAAATAGATTGAAATTTTGCCTTATGACAGTATAGTAAACAATAATACACAATTAAATTTTTTGATGTATTTGTTTTTATTTTATATGTATGTTTGCCTGCATGTGTATAAGTGCACCCATGTCATGCAAAGACTGTAGAGGCCAGAAGAGGGAGTTGAATCCCCCTGGAAATGCAGTTACTGATGGCTGTTAGTTGCCATGTAGATGCTGGGAATCGAACCCAGGTCCTCTGGAAGAGCAGTAAGTGGTCTTAACCACTAAGCCATCTCTTCAGCCCCAATAAAATACATTTACAGGAAGAGAAAGAGAATTTTGAGAAATGTGAAACCAAATAAATTTTAAATAATTATATTCAAGAGTATTACTTAAGTGGTTACTTAAAAGGCAATCCATCACGGCCAGTAAAACACAAATGAGTAATATGAAGGAAATGGGAATTAATGTTATAAAAACTAGACAAATCAAATTTATTTCCATATCCCAACAGAGAAGAATCTCCTTTCCTCAGTCCTCCTGTTCCTACAAAAAGAAAATTGCCTGAACGTGCCAGGCCCAGCTCTGGCCACTGTGACATGCCCTTCCCTGGAGAGATGAGCCAGAATCTGCCTCTGTGGGGACAGCCTAGGGAAGACTCGAGGCTCTGCAGCTCTGCCTTGGGTTCACTACTCTGACTTTCTCATGAAAGGATTATGTGTTAGAGATCAATATGACTGCAGCTCCAAGGACACAGTCTTTTAGCCACCTTGCAAGAGGTGACTGGTTGGACATCTCTTCCATACTGTAATAGTTTCTGAGTTCAGGTAGGAAAGAATACATTTATTTATGGATCCTGTTAAAACTCCAGTCACTAACAAAGTAATAAAACCATGATACCTGCAAGAGTAAGTGTCCGTTGAATAGATCCACTAAATAGAATCAATTTTCTGGAGAAGAAAACGAACCAAATCTCTTGATATTTATTTACACTGATGTGTGGCATCAGGAATGCAGGTGTGTAGCCAGGGAATCCAGGTAAAAAAGGGAAAAATAATGGGAAGGAGTACAGAGGGGATAGCTGGCCAAAATCAGACAGATTGGTACAAATGATGATCTCAGGTGGAGTATTATTTCTATTTAGAGTAAGTAAAAATGACTCTGCCATTTTTATTATAATTTGAGCATTGCTCATTGAAAGTCCAACTTTTGGTGTTAAAGAATCCAGAAAAGACTTTAAAATTACAAGGTATTTAACTAAATAATAAGTGACAGGCCTGGGAGACAGCTCAGTCAGTAAAATGCTTTCTGCACAAGCATGAAGATATGTGCTCAGACCCTGGTACCTACATAAAAAGCTGATCATGGTGGCACATCTCTAAAACCAGTCCCAGCAAGGTGGAGGTAAGTGGACTGAATCTTTCTGGTCGGCCAGCTGTGAAGGTTTGAATGGGAAATGTCCCCCGTAGTCTCTAAATATTTGATCAGTTGGTCCCCAGTTGGTGATGCTGTTTGGGGAGCATTATAGAACCTTTAGGAGGTGTGGCCTAGTTGGAGGAAGTCCATTTCCGTGGATGGGCTTTGAGAGTTCATAGCCTTGCCTCATTTTCAGGTTGTCCTCTCTGCTTCCTGTTTACCTTTGAAGATGTGAGTTCTTAGCATGTTGCTCTTGCTACCATGCTTGCTAATGGTTGCAGTGCCTCTCTGCCATGATTGACTCTTATCCATCTGGAGCTGGAAGCACAAATAAACTTCCTTCTATAAGTTGCCTTAGTCACAGTGTTTTATCACTGTGAAAGAAAAAGTGACGAACATACCAGCTGAGCCTGCTTAGCAAGTTCCAGGCCAGTGGGAGACCCTGCCATAAAGCATTAGAAACAGGTAGATATAGCACCTGAGGAACATTATCTGAGGGTGTCCTCTGGCCTCTATACTCATGCACATACACATACATGCCCACCCATGCACACATGTACCAGCACACATCATATGAATGCACTCACACATATAATCACACACAAATGATCAACAGATTCCAACTCTTCTGCTACTTTTGCTGCAAGTGTGTTTCCTCCTCTTCCAACACACTGACCAGTTCTTACCCAGCTCCTCTTGAGGGCTCTCTGCTATTCCGTAAATTCCTATTCCTCAACAGTCGTACATTGTCACCTCTAAGATTTGAACTGAATCAAGAATTTTGAGTTTATAGACAGGGAAACCTGTATTAACCATCTGTACAATGTACTATTTGTGTGATTTTGTCTGTCTTTCCTAACCTTAGTTTCTTCATGTATAATACCTGGTAAACAAAAGTATGTGGTCCATCGGCCTGTTGGGAATACTATCTAGATAAAATAATGTACACAGTACTGTTGACATACTGTAAGGACTCCGTAAAGGGTAGTTATGATTACTGGATGGTCATTTTGATTCTCTAGCATAGGACCCACCTCCTACTTTTCAATTGAATGTCTATTTTTGTGGGGACTAGGAACAGGAAGTTGGATGCTCAGTGCCTCGACTATCTTGAGGCCCATCAATATTTGCTGAATCAATTCAAAGAACAGGTTTACTCTGTTCTCTACCATGAATGATGCTTATATCTGTGGTTAGACTTTAGAGAGGTCACGCTAGAGAAGAAACTGTCCAAGTTAAACGTCACTCACTGCCTGTTCCTTAAACATTTCTAAAAAAGGACAGTCTGCAATCTCCCTTGTGAATATTCTCCCATCAACATTTTCTCTAAGTCAGACATACACCTCTACCTTAAAATAAATCTATCACTTCATATAAAATATCCTCTTATACATGTAAACATTCACAATAGGTCATCCTTTCCCCCTCCTCCTAGTAAAACAAACCTATTTCCTTAACCTTTTCATATACTCTTTGTTCTTCAAGTCTTTTAATAATTGAGCTTCTGTAAAATACCTAGTCACAAAGAATGAAAAATAGTAAAATAAAAAAAGTTGAAGTCTCAGAACTGGCACATTTAACAGACCAGGAGAATGCAACCACCTAAAAATAGTCTATTATTTGTGAAGCGCTACAATTATTCAGAGATATTCACCTCCAAAACATTGCGGTGTACATAAATAAAATCAGTGTTTTTAACAAGTTGTACTAGTTAATACTTCTTACTTTTATAGAAATATACTTACATAAAAATATGGATATTTTAATAACCTTAAAATGTTTTTTTGCTTTGACATATTAACTATGTTTCTAAAAATATGGCCCAAGAAGAGTTTTTAGTAGACTTATTTTAACATGATTTTAAGTAGTAAAAAGTTAGAATAGCATGAATTCTAATATTAAGGAAATGACTAAAAGGTGATTTGTTGCAGAAAAATTCTTGTATGAGACAACCTTTCCTAAAGACCCAGTTATACCACTCCTTGGCATATACCCAAAGGACTCATCCTATTACAGAAATACTTGTACAATCATATTTGTTGCTGTTCTTTTCACAAGAGCTAAGAGATGGAAGCAACCTAAGTGCCCCTCAACTGATGAGTGGATAATGAAAATGTGGTTCATTTATAGAATGGAGTTCTACTCAGCAGTAAAGAAAGATGAAGTCATGAAATTTTCAGGTAAATGGATGGAACTAGAAACTGTTATACTAAGTGAAGTAACAGAGACTCAGAAAAAAATTCTATGTATGTTCTCTCTCATTTGTGGATCCTACCACCAAATCCTTATAAGTGAGTACATAGCCTTACGTAACTGCAGGAACCAGGAACATGGAAGGGAACTAGGGAAGTAAAGGTAAAGAAGGAACCTGAGAGAAAATAAAAGTAGGAGACAGGTGTTACTAAAGGAAAAATGTGTAAAAAGGAGTAGTTAAATAGGAGGGGGAGAAGGAGGGCTGTACAAAGAACTATGGGAATAAAGGGGAAGAAGGATCCCAAAAGAGGTGGGACCATAGCATACAAAAATTATCAAGGGAGAAATGGGGAAAATGGGGACACTTTAAATGTGGAGGGTGGGGAGGGAGGATAAGGCAGGGAGAGAAAGAGGAGAGATAAATAGTGCCTAGATAGTGTTAAAAAAAAAAAAAAACAAACCCAGAGGGAATTGTGTTAGTCCAAAAACCTACTGAAAAATTATACATACAATATATCTAACGAGTCTTATGAGTGTAGCTGAAGACTACATAAGAAACAATGCCAGACAGGAGAAACCTTCCTTTGAATGGTTGGCCAGGGTGGCCCAAGAGACTCCCCAAATTATACAGGCTATTGCCACAGTCCATGATTGCCTCCCAGAACTTGATGGTCAGACCCTGTTGCTGAAGACAGGACATACTTTGGACACAGAATTTGGAGCAATGGAGCTGGAACTTTCCTGGAAGCCACCTCCCTGAAGGCTAGCTTTCATAGCTTCGGAGAGCACTAGGCAAGCTCGTAAGGGAGAATATCAAGTGATGGTCCAACTGCAATTTCAAGGCCTAAAAACCACATCAATGACCAGCACAGCAAACGTCATTGATACAGTGGCACTTTTATCTTGGGGGTAATCAACAGCTGCTAATTGGACTTAAAGCCCACTCAGTGGGAGGAAATGCATGTGTGGTACTATAAACCTAGCCAAATATACATAGCTGGAGAGGTCATAGATCTTAGAGAAAACTCCAAGGCTGTCACATTCTTAGACAAATGTAATTTCTTACTATGAGTAAAATATGAATCTTTAACTTTATAGACAAGTATCCCAGTCACCACCCCTCAAAGAAGCTTGTTTTTTCAAGAGACAGAGATAATTATAAAGTTCCACAACTGGTCACACAGAGATTGTCTGTGAATTGCCCAAGTCTAAGTGGCACATCAAGGATGCAACCTTTTCACATAAGGCTCATGGAGCACAGAACAAGAAATGAAGAGAATGCTAATGCATCTTTCACCTTTCATCAATGAAGACCCCTCATGCAACAGAGGGCCAGGAATGCAAAAGGACACAAATGTACAGGACTCCCATATTAAAACCCACCAACTCAGGGTTCAGGGACCACTGCGGAAGAGGGGGCCGAAAGATTGTAAGACCCATGGAGGAAGTGCATGACCATGTGGAAATAGTCCTATGGGCACCTGACATACTTCTCATACAAACTTACAACAATGTCAGCATGCACAAGACCCACGAAAACTTAAGCAGAGAAAAACCCAGCACAGAACTGTGGAAATGAACAGCGGCCCCAATCTTAGTTGAAGACTTATTGGCAACTGATGTTGTGCTGGATGAGGAAGACTGATCTTTTTAAAGAGAGGGACTCTAGATAGGCTGACTAGATCCCAGTGGATGAACTTGCACTGAAGGACATCTGAGGACACTAATTTTACATGATAGGCCTTAACACTAATCACAGAATGTATGGACTCCAGTGTGTGTGTTGGAGGGGGGGCTGTTATGGGAAGGTGCCAAGGGGGAAGGTGTATAAGGATGATTTTCTGCATGAAGTACACAAAAATTCAATAAAAATTTTTAAAAATAAATAAAAAAGAGGGCTGTCTTTATAAATCTTGGGTATAAAATAATACTTTAAATATTACTCTTGATATTATAAAGTGTTCATGATATAATAGAAAAAAATAGAAATAAAATCAAATTAAATATTAAAATGTAAAGATTTAAAACAAAATTTAAAAAGCTTTTCAAGGGTTGAAGAGACAGCTCAGCGGTTAAGAGCACTGACTGCTCTTGCAGAGGACCCGGGTTTGATTCTCAGCACCCACATGGCGGCTACGAACTGCCCTTAACTCCAGTTCCAGGGGAATCAGACACCCATCCTCTTCTGACCTCTGCGGCATTGCACAACATGGGTACACTCACATACATGCAGGCAATACACTTGTACACATAAAAACATAATAATAAACTAAAATATTTTTAAAAAGCTTTTCAATAAATATACTCTGGTATTCGTTATGTATGTGACTTCAAGTGGTGGAAGACTAAAGGTTTGATAGTATGTACTTTATTGACATCTAGCAAAATCAGGAAAGCCTAAAATGGCCTTCCTACTCTGTTCCCATGGATAAGGTCCCATATACCAGCAATCCTCCTTATATGCACCAAGCACAGTTGTTGCTAATCCCTAAAGAGTGAGCTTCAGGTCTGACAGCCAATCAGATGAATCAAACATGTTCATTACATCCTCCTGTAAGAATGGGGACTGCAGAAAAGATGGCAACAGAGTGAGGTATGCCTGGAGGTACCTGGGGGGGTGGGTGTCCCAGCTCCCAAGAGACTGAGTGCATGTACTGAACCATGTGAAGAACCTTATCACATAAGATGAATATTTTCTGGACTGTATGTGCTCCTACATTGATTTCAAAATTCTGAACTCAGGATCTGGCAAGAAAGAAAAGAACTGTGGAGCAAAGATGGTGGGCATGGCTGTGTGCACTGGAGCAATGATGACAACAGTGGCTCTTGGTGCAAGGACTTAAAACATGCCTCTTGTAAGATGTCCCATTGCTTGTGCTCCCTTGACGTAGAAGAGGATACCTGGGCAGCAGACACCTGCCTCCCTGCAGGTGCCAAGGTGCTGGGCCCCTGGCCACTGAATTCACACAAGGGGGTCAGGCACCAGTGTTAGCTAGGAGGTGCCTGGAAACACTCCAGTGTACCACATCCTGATACACCTCTTCTGTCAGAGGCTGGGCCTGCAGTGAGAAGCCACTGTAGAACATACCCGTGGTCTCTGACGGTTATCATCATCCAGCAGCTGTCAAGATCTGACTGCAGCCCTCAGCAGCAATAGGAACCTGAGAAGTCTACAGATTTCAGAAAACAAGCTAGAGGACACTGGCTAAAGCTATTGTGTGAAGCTGTGAAGCATCCCAACTGCGACTCAGAAGAGTCTTAGGCCTATGAACTAACTGCTGCCTGCTGTGAGGACCTAGCTTCTTCTTTACCCACAGTAAAATCCTGTGGGAATCAATGTTGCCATTAGAGAATTCCTTAGACCACAGTGTGGCGATTGTGCTGATTGATGCCCTGAAACAGTCAAAAGTGTAACCTGCATGTATTCTGGCTGAGAATACTGACTTTGATGAGAGTTGCTGAGGAAGAGAGAAATTTCTACTTGACAGTCCTGAGCAGTGTGTAAGAGAAACAGAAAATAAGTGTGAAAATTCCATTCCAAGAAACCTGGGCATATTCTGACCCAAAAACCACGTACAAAAGAAAAGGAGTGGCCCTTACTTTGGCCGATCTGTGTGTAAGAATCACAAATCACTGACATTCTAATGAGGTATGATTTCTCTGGCACCTAGCCCAGATGTGTTGTGTAAGATGGATTGGGTTTTTCACTTGCTAATAGAATGCATGAAGTTGGGGACCCCTGCCCCTGGGCAGGAGGTGGTGAGGGTGGAGATGAAGGAGGGGGTCTGAATATGATCAAAATACATACTTAAATCAGTAAAATTTTAAAAAAGAACAGGGACTATTTCTCTCTGGGTTCTACAGACCCTGTCTCTCATAACCCCTGCTCGTTTATTCACAGGTGCAATATACATGTGACCTTCTGTGGTGTGCTAGGTCCCCTTTACCCAGATGTTTCCTTTAGCGATATAATTTAAAAGCTGCTGCTGATGTCATCTGTCCAGTATTAGGTTAGCCCTCCCAAAATTGTAGGACAGGAATCCTTCCACTGTCAGTGAGATCAGTAGAAGGCCATCAGAGACCACCAAGAACCAGTGAGTCCCCTTTTTATATTTGATGAACTTTCACCAAAATATAAACTACCATAATCTGAAGCCATCTTCCTACCCTGCCTTAAGCCAGTGTTCTCAAGAGAACAAGGTCTTCACGAGTTTATCTCCACGAGACTTTGGCGAAGAGTGTGAGGCATTTAACCACCCTTGTCTAGACAAGTGTGTTGGTATAGGGCAGTGACTGTGCAGTGATGGTGACATCCTTTATTCAGTCCTAAGCATCAGCATGGAAATGCATTATTTGTGAAGACCTCAGTATTGTAGATGAGTTGTGGCAAGTGCCTGACTAGACATTGTTCCAGCCTGGATGACTTCTCATATTGGATTCTGACCAGAACAGATCTTATGAGGGCCAATTTCTATATTCTTGTCCTTATGTTAAGTAGTGTGAATTGTTTCTGATATTTACAGTTTATTGCTCTGACCAAAATCATCATGGGATGAAGTCACAGGGATTTAGACTCTTAAGGAAATGGAGATCTTAGATTATCTGCCCCATGTATGCCTGAAGTCTTGAGAATAAAAATATTGTCAGATAATGGAATTCGTCAGTCTGTGGCAACACACTGAGCTGAATTTTCAACTGTGTTCTCTTGGAATGGTAGGTTTAAGGACGAGAGAATCATCCAGTGCTCTGAAATCAGATGTGTATGGGTAATGTGGAGTTGGGTGCTTGGTTCTAGGTGCACTGGAGAATTTACAGAGAGATAATGTACTCAGCATCCTAAACCCCGGGTTCCGGGCAGGAGCAGCTATTTCCTGGATCCTAAGAAAAAGTCTTCAAAAATTTCCAGCAACGGAACAGAAACAGCTGAAAATGAAACTCAAAATTTTGTCCTCTGAGTCACCAAGTTAGGAAAATCAGTTTAACTTGTTTCTCTTGTTCGCATGCAAAAAGTTAGAACATCCCTTGATGGAGGGGAGAATTGTATGAATTAAAATAGAATTAAATGGGAACTGTAAGTCAGAATAACCTCCTTCTTGCAAACATTGCCTAGGTCTTGGTTTTATCACAGACAGAAAAGTAACTAATGCAGATATATCATACTGCCATTTGGGAAAGCAACCAAATTGCTTTCCTCTACAATCTGAATGTCTGTGCTTATATATTTTGTTTGAGATATGACATTTAAAATTTGAAGAAATTCTATTAGCATTTAATATATATACCCTTTGACTAAACAAGTATGCTCCAACATACATCTTTACCAAAACACATAAAATTGTTCATAGCAGCACAAATCAGAATATGCCAGATTGCAGAGGACTCAAATGATCATCAACAGTAGAATGCACAATTCAGTGCTGCACATTTCAAAACGATACCAAAATGAAAATAAGTTATTACAATCTCATGCAAAATGGTCAAATTTCACAAAATACACTGAGCACATAAAAATATAAAATGTTTGGTTCCTTTCATACATAGTCCAAAAAAGTCAAAATTAATGTGTCCATACTATGTGACTATAGCATATGATGTAATGTATATATATATATATGCTGATGCTGAGATTATGGTAATGAATGAGGGGATGGATACTCATGATGAGAACAAACAAAGATCACTGGGTCATGGTCAATGCCCTGGTTCTTTTCATTTTGGGTGTCATTTCCTATATTTTCACTTTGAAAAACCTCATTGTTCATTTACCAGTTATTCTTTTTTTCGTTTTGTTTTGTTTTTGAAGCAGGGTCTCCCTGTAGCCCCAGCTATCCTAGAACTCACTATGTAGACCAGGCTGGCCTTGAACTCACAGAGATCCGCCTGCCTCTGCCTCCCGAGTGCTGGGATTAAATGCATGCGCCACCATACCGGACTTCAATAAAGTTTTAAAAAGTTGATGCAGTCACATGTTCAATTAAATCTGAACACTCTGCTGACCCCACTAAAGATTTTGTCTGGCTTTGTATCTTGCACATGGCTCACCAGTAACTTTTGGGCTTACCTTTTATATACACAGTGTCTGGATCCTTTCTGATAAACATTAATTAAATTCATCTCCTTTTATAGGTGTTGGCTTCCCTAATTAAAACAAAGTGATTCTCCCAGGGTTTGAGCAATAAAGAGTTCCAAAGGGCCCTGAGTTATATAAGCCTCTGACTCCCTCCCAGGGCTTCCCTCCAATTAGACATCTAGTTTATGGCTTGCTGCTGGCACTATTAACTCCCAACATTTTACATCTGGCTATAGCACAGACACGCTCCTTTCAGTTGCTTCTATACTGAAAGACTAAGCTAAGTTGTTATTTTTATAATAAATTCTGCCAAATAAGAAAAAGAAGTACAAGCAGAAATAGATAAAATTTCAAAATCAAAATGAACCTGCATGGAGGTGGTTCTACCTCCAACACAGATTTCTCACTTTGTTATTGACCATAAGTACTTTATCAGTTATTTTCTCAGAAGCTGGTCCAACTTTATAAATGGACAAATTCAGCTTTCCTTTCTTCTAACTCCATTAACTCTTTTTACAAAGATCCGAGACCAAGACCACACTCTTAAATTAGAGCTAATCTATTCATAAAGAGGGAAAAGATTTATATCACTATATCCTGCCTCAAAGTGATATATTTTTTAATTCACCTAATTATTTTTATACATCTGTTTGAATCTTGTGCTGAAATTCTAGATATACAGGAGTCTGGGAAACACAGCTATGGGTTCCGAAAGTATAGGAATGGTATTCAGAAAATTTAGCTCTCTCTCTCTCTCTCTCTCTCTCTCTCTCTCTCTCACACACACACACACACACACACACACACACACACACACACACACATGGTAGTATTTTTACTATACTCTTTTTCTTTTTTGTCTTTCTGAGACTGGGTCTCCCTGTAGCCCCAGCTGTCCTGGAACTCGCTATATAGACCAGGCTGGTCTTGAACTCACAGAGATCTGCCTGCCTCTGCCTCCCAAGTGCTGGGATTAAGCCACCACCACACCTCTTCAAAGCACAAACATCTCTGTTTTTTTTAAAAGAAATTATGAATTTTTGAGATTTTTCAGACAACATAATTTGATAGTATTTAGATACTTAACCCTATCCACAACTCTCCTTACTACCCTCAGACCAATTTAAGGTTCTCTATCACACACACACACACACACACACACACACACACACACACACATGGTAGAAGGAATTTGAAAAAAATGAGAGTGAACTATTAACTCCTTGTTCCAAATAGTATTGTCTCATCCATCACTGTGCAACAATTTATCAGATGACTAAAACACACTTATTTATATTGAGTGACACAATCCCGGTCTCATTATTACAGCTGATTCTGAGTTAGGATCACTCGGTAATATTTATTCTTTCTCTAGTTTTATAACATTCTTGATATTTCCTTAGCTATGAATTAAACACTAAGATTAACCATGGTGACGTGGTATGGCAACAAGCGACAGGCATTGTGGCATAAGCCAAAAGCTGAAAGCTCACATCTTCAACCACAAACATGAAACAGAGAGAGCAAACAACTGGAAGTAGGACAAGGCTATGAACTCTCAAAGCCTGCCCCCAATGGCGTACTTCCTCCAGTAAGGCTAGCCTAAAGATTCCATGACCTCCCAAACAGTGCCAGAAATTGGCAATAAATTGTTCAGATGATTGAGTTTCTGGGGGAACACTTCTTAGTGAAACCATCATATTCGACTCCCTGACCCCCATAGGCTCATGACCATCTATCTCATAATGCAAAATGCATTTAGTCCAACCTCAAAAGTTCCCATTGTTTCTACCAGTTTTATTACTGTTCAAAAGTCTAGAGTATTTGGGGGACAAGGTAATCTCTTAACTGTAAGCCTCTGTAAACCATAGAGCAAATTACATACTTCCTATATACAATGGCACAAAATATACATTCCCATTGCAAAAGGGAGGAATGAGGGGCATAATGAAGAAATACCAGACCAAAGAAAAACCATAATTTAGCAGGGCAAACACCAAATCCTGTAACTTCACATCTGATGTCTGGAACTTTACTGCCAAAGGGCTCAGATGGATCCAGTCCTCTAGCTTTGCAACACACATTTCTCTCTTTGCATGATTCCATTCCCTGAATGCAGTGCTCCTTGGCAAATGTCTCCCAGCGCTGGAATTTCCAGCATCTTAGGGTCTCCACTGAAACCCAAGCTTCACTTTCTTAGCTTCAAGCAATGGCCACTTAAGTATTTAACAACACCACATTACAGCTATGCCTTAATAAAAAACAGCTTTACTCTTAGCATCAATTTTAAGGCCAAGACAGACTGCTGAGAATCTGTTCCTTCAGATTTCTCTCAGAACCGAGCTCTCAAACAAGGGCTAGCTCTTTGTTTTATTGAAACCGTATATCTGGCATGAAATGGGGAAGTAAAAGTTGGACACTTATTTTTATTTTTACTCTTTCTGATCTCTAGACATAGACCAATGCAAACATACAAAATCATAAACAGATGGTATCAATTTCTCTCATTGTTTGCAATGAACTAAACACTGTTTGCAGTGCTTGACATATAAACAAACACAAGGACATTCATACATGATTTTAAGTTGAAGGCAAGGAAGGGTCATGAAAGATTAAGGTCACATGCCAGGTCACAAGAGGAGCACATGGCTCAGTGAGCTTTTCTACATTATAAACAAGTTTAAGATTAAATTTTTTTTTGCAAGGTTAAGTAAAAGTCATCTGTCCAGAGCATGACCATATTGTAAAAGTCATTACTACAGCCTCTAAAGGCATTCTTTTCACAGAGATGCCAACATTGCCACACTTTTCCTGGCCTCAGCACCTCTCTGAAACTACAGAAGAATCCATGAGCCCTTCAACTCTTGCATCTTTCATGCCTCTAAAATCAGTAACACACAGATGACAGCTACCAGCCTGGGATGGACTCTGGCACCTTTCAACCACAATAGCAGCAGCTTTATATGTTGAAGCAAATTCTTCTTAGGAATAGAAAATCCCTTAGGCTCTCTTTCATAAGCTGGAAGCTTTGCTGGGTGGTGTCTTGCCCTGTGGGCCCCCTTCCCATTGTTACAGTGTAGATCCTCTCTTTAATAGTGCCAACTTTTTAATTAAAGTCTCACTTCTAGCACAGGCTTTGGCTGCAACATTAAGCATCCTAGTGCTCTTTTTTCCCTCCAAACTGTACATTTTGTATTTCTTTCTGCCCCACTTGCTCTTTTGCATTGTATTCCTCCATAAGTGTTATTAATGATCATGACACAGATTCAGTATTATGCTGTCTTAAATTTCTTCAAGGAAAGAAATTAGTCCATTACTTTTTAATTTAGTCTCAGGCAAGTTCTTAGGACAGGGTCAGAGGGCAGCCAGATTCTTCGTGAAAATAACACAAAAATGTCCTCTAATCAAATTGTTAGGAATCTTGTTACCCTCCAAAACCTCTTGAGCTTAGCCTTCACCTTCTGTATTACTTTCCACACTATCATTTTTCCAAACTCCCACTAGAATGGCTTAAGCTCCCATTAAGATCTGGTTATAGCATTCAATTGCTTTTTCTAGTCCAAAATTCCAGAGTTTTTCATGTTCATTCAAAAAGTAACATGGTCAGATTCTTCAAAGAGATACCCTACTCTGGGTATCAACCCATATATTTTCACTTCTGTACTTAATCACTTTTCAGTTGTAGTAATAAAACACCCTGGCAAAGCCAACTTATGAAAGGAAGAGTTTATTTTGGCTTACGGTTCCAGAGGGAGACTCTGTCATGGAGGGGAGGCATGGCAGTATGGTGGCAGGAGTTGACACTTGAGAGCTCACATCTTCACAAACATGAAGCAAAGAGAGAAAAATGCAAGTGGGTGACTATATTCTTAAGGTATATGAGAACTGACTTTTAAAAACCAACAAATATATTTTGTAATCTTTTAATAATCTGGAGAGACACTCATTTACTTGATACATGTTATTTAGACATGTTGGCTAAGACAGGCATATGGTTGTATAAACCAATTTTTACTGGATAACAAATTTGTATATTTGAATTCCTTTGAAATGAATGTTTTTATTTTGGGATTTTTTTTTTTTTTTTTGTTTGTCTGTTGGGATGTTTACGTTTATCCCTAATTTTATTGATTTGGATTTTCTTTTTTTTATTTGTTTAGTGGGGCCGCCTGTCTATTTTGTTGATATAGTCAAACCAGCTCTTAGATTAATTAATTATTTGCATTCTTTTTCTTGTTTTTTTTTTCTGTCTTTTTCAGAAAGGGTCTCCCTGTAGCCCCAGCTGTCCTGGAACTCATTATGTAGACCAGGCTGGCCTTGAACTCACAGA
>NW_008329362.1:3099726-3105746 GCF_000622305.1 Nannospalax galili
TTCTTGAAAACAAAATTTTATTATTGTATTCCCTTTGAAATGAATTTTTTTTTTTTGGGTTTTTTTTTTTTTTTTTGCCAAGAAGAGTGTATTTTATGTATTCTTTCTGCTTTAAAAGGTCCTATTATATGTAGTCTAGAAAAGCTAAGAGGCTATTGCTTTAAATCAAAGATTCATTCAAACATGAACATGAATGTGATCTTGGAAGTCATATAAATCAAATCCATCTTTTGTTGACAGGGAAACAAAACTCATTAAAAATAAACATGATTATTTGAAATAGTTTTGTGGAAGTGACATCTTGGTCCTGACCAAAATCCATTTCTCTTTTGTTCATGCAACTAAACCCTCATTACCAGCTTCCTTTGCTATGTGAATGAGTTCTAACCAATCAAATCTGAGATATAGATATATGTGCAACTGCCAGAGAAAGCCATCTAATCATCTTCACAATCTCATGCGTCTTTCATTTCTCATATGTCAAATGTATGGAGAAGATTCTGTGGCTAAATGGAAAATAGAGCAACAAGATGGAAAGTGTCCGGGTCTCTAGAAAGCCACAATAAAAGTAAAGCTGTATCATGATATGCCATTTAGGTTTGTTTCCTTATACATTAAAAAAAAAAAAAAAAATGACTTGTTTGTTTGGTCAATTTTGGAGCCTTTACCTTGAGCATTTAAACTGCTTAGAACATCTCCCTATTGTACAGTTGACAAAATTGTGCTCTTCTTTCAGTATAAGTATCATTTACCAAGAAATTTAATCCCCAACCTACAGATGTATTACTGATCACGCCTGTCATATTTTCAGACACATACATCATGGTTAATGTTAATTGTTAATGTGTCAAAATCTAGTATTCCCTGGGAAATGGGCCTCTGAGAACGCCTATGGAGAATTATCTTGATTGTGGTTTAATTGAGGTGGGAAGACCTATTCACTGTGGGTAGGACCATTCCCTGGGCAGGGCTGGATCCTGGACTGCATAAGATAAAGAAAGTGAGCTGAGCAATAGCATGCATGCATTCTTCACTTGCTTCCTCTGACTGAGGAATCAATATGACTGACTGCTTAAAGCTCCTGCTGCTTTGACATCCCCACTATGATGGACTATACCTTAAACTGTGAGCTAAAATAAACCCCTTCTTCCTTAAGTTGCCTTTGTCAGAGAACTTTATCACAGAGTAGTGTGGTTAATTTTTTGTTATGAGGAATTATTCTCTGCATTAGCAGCATCCTTAGAGCTACCCACCTAATATCAGCAACATATAGAATTGTGGAAAAAAAAATGTAAAGACATTGTCAAATATCCTTTGGGAAAGTAAACTACCCCCTTCAGCAGAGAAGGTCTGTACAATGGTCTTTAGTACATAAGCTTAATTATTCTGATCCAAATTAGATGACTTCTTGATTGGTGTTTCTTCTGAAGCATTTATTTCTCTCTCTGTGTCACTCAGCATAGTTTTTATTGAATTTTTCCAATGCATTCAGGATACTATGCAATGACTGAAGATCCCTGCTTTCAAAGAGCAGGTGTAGAGATTCAGGGTAGCTGTGCTCTACCTGGAGTTGCACACATAAGCTGGGTCACTTCACTCCTCAATTTTTTTCAGTAGTAGGATGTGTTCAGAAAATTTATTCTGCAGTTCTATCTGCCCTTAAATTTTCTCAGTGTATTCTTGCCATCTGGTGTGCTTACTCACTATATATACACAAATTTGTTCATGCTTTTGCTAGGCCCATTCCATATCCTGCTCATCCTTTATGACACAGTGAAAAGCTGCCTTCTATATTTCTTCCTATGGGCATTTTGATCACCTGTCCATTGCTATCACTCACTGGTCATAAAAGTGATTTAGCACCTTCATTTTTTCTACATTGTGTTAATAGTTCCTATCCATGTGTCATTCCAATTAACTTTACAAATGCAGTTAGGGCAAAGATATAGGCCTTATATGTTTCTGTATCCCCTACGTCACTTATTTGCTAACAGTCAAGTTTCAGTGAGAACTGCTACGTTATAATTTTTAAAATACCATGAATATGTCAGAAGCTTTTCTATGTCAATGTTATATATATTAAGAGATTTAGTAGCATTTGTAGTTTTAATTCCATAACACTGGGATAAGAAGAGGGAATATAGGGGGAAAACCCCACCATGGAGGTGAGAAATGTTGAGTCTCACATGAAAATTAATGTGAGGAGGAAGTCAATTTTTCCTAAAGTATCAATTCAAAATTCCACAGGCTCTTGCCAAGCTTGGGAAAACTTTGGATTGGTTGCATTAGTTATGTTAGAGCCAGAGTCTGTGCTTGCAAAGATAAGAGTAACGCAAAACCTAATTATATAATGTGTGAGGAGCCCAAGAAGTCCCTTCAGTGTCAGACTGAAATTCTGTGCTGTGATAAACCATAATCTCACTTTACTCTGAGTAATGGAGGATGGCAAGTCATTTAAAAGCCTTTGTGCTTCATAGTGAGACAATAACCAATAGCTCTGAAGGGATATTCAAGAAGGCAGTCTTCTTTCTCAAAAATTAAATTTTATGATTAAATTAAATATTTGTGAATCTCAGAATTTTTAAAATGTGAACTCATTTGCTAGATCTATTTATTTTTATTTTATTTTATGTATATGAATGTTTGGAGTGTGTACATAAGTATGTATGTACCACATGCATACGATATTTGGGGAGATCAGAAGAAGACACTGGATCCCCTGGAAGTGAAGTTAAGGATGATGTTAACTGCCATGTGGGTACTGGGAACAGAACCCAGGTCCTCTGCAAGAGCAGCCAGTGCTCTTAACCTCTGAGCCATCTCTCCAGCCTCTTTCATTTCCTAGATTTTTGAAAAGGACATTATTTCTTCTTTTCAATACAGATGGAGACAAATGAAACTTCTTAAAATAATGCTAAGAATAATTAAAGATAAATTTAAGTTGAAGTAAGTTGAAACTTAAATATATGGGATCGGAAATGGAGAGACACAGCCGAGGTTCCGCTGGCTTCCTACTTTCTTGTCATGCACTTCCAGTGAGATTAGTGAGCTCATAAAAGACTCCCTCTGAGAGGAAAATCTCTGCCATTTGTTTTGACTTTCCCATGGATCTAAGGGGGCAATTTGCCTCATGGTTACAATTAAACAAAAATTATGGAAGGCCCTTGCTCTGGACTGAGCTCCTGCACTTTGGGCCAACAGACCAGACCAGAGCAGACCAAAAGGAATCACTCATGTTAACTGCCACATCATCTAACTGAAATTTTAAGGAAGCAGATAATGTCAAAAAAATTTTTCCAGGAAGCTAGAAATTGCAGTATAATAAAGAAGCTCCTTCTGATTTAACCCCTACGTAAAGGTATGGTGAAGTTACCTGACATTATGCAGTATTTTCTTTTTTTAAAAAATATTTTACTTATTATTTTTATTTCATGTGTATGAACATTTTGCCTGCATGTATGAAAGTGCATCACATGCACACATTGTCCATGGAGGCCAGAAGAAGGTGTGAGTTCCTCTGGAACTGGAGTTAGAGATGGTGGTTAGCTGCCATGTGGGTACTAGGAACTGAACTGAGGTCCTCAGCAAGAGCAGTCTGCTCTTAACTGCTGAGCCATCTCTCCAGCCCCTATTCAGTGTTTCCTTACTGTTAAGTTTCATTGCTCACATCTTATAGGCATACTGTTTAGGTGTTGGTCAGCAAGTCTCTCATTCTTTTTGTAGAATGCAAAGTGCCCTGATTAATTAGTATTCAATAACCCTATTCTAGGATGGGAAATTGGCTTATTTGGTAAAGTGCTTGCTGTGTACCCATGTTTTAAAAGAAAAAAACAAAACTGGTGCATTTGTAATCTCAGTGCTAGGGAGATGGTGCATTTGTAATCTCAGTGCTGGGGAGATAAGGATTGAAGGATTATGGGGCTTGCTGGCCAGCCAGTCTAGCTAAGTCAGTGAGCTCCAGGTTCAGTGAGAGAACTTACCTAAAAAAAATATAAGGTGGATAGTGATTAAGTGATTAAATAAGACACCAAACATTGACCTCTGGCCTCCACATGCATGTTGACCCACATATAAACGTGTCCACAAACAGAACACACACACAGAGAGAAAATTTTAAAAAGCCTATTTGAGCTAAAACTAAATTGGTTATAACTTTTGTCTTTTGACATTACTGTAGATTAGAAGTAAAGCATTCTATAAAATGAATTTTAGGCACAACCTGCCAGCCTCTTTCCTGGGCACTTGGGCTGGACTCTCGCCCAGAACCACCATTGCTTCCTGATCCTTTGCAGCCAGACCAACCCAGTTCCTTCTCGAGGTCCCCAGGAGCTCTTAGGGCCTGGTCCTGCCCTCACCTCTCTCTGCTTCCCTGGGCTGCACAACCCACCAGCCTCTTTCCTGGACACTGGGGCTGACACCTCACCCAGAACCCCCACTGATTCCTGATCCCTTGCATCCAGACCAACCAAGTTCCTTCTCGAGGTCCCCAGGAGCCCTATGGGCCTGGTTCCGCTCTCACATCCTTCTGCTTCCCTGGGCCTGCACAACCCACCAGCCTCTTTCCTGGGTAAGTCCATTGCGCCGACTGGGCCTTGACTCCCCCAGCCTTATTCACCCTCCTATCTCTCCCGCCCATCTCGCCTCCTAGCCTGGGTACTGTCCCATTCCTTGTCTTGGCACCCCAGACACCGACACTGGGGAAATCACCACTGGTTCCTGATCCTTTGCATCCAGACCAACCCAGTTCCTTCTCTTGGTCCCCAGGAGCCCTCTGAACCTGGTCCTGCCCTCACCTCATTCTGCTTCCCTGGGCTGCACAACCAGCCATCCTCTTTCCTGGACAGCTGGGCTGAACTTTCAGCTTCCTGATCCTTTGCATCCAGACCAACCCAGTTCCTCAGTGTAGTCTTCAAGAGCCCTTGGGGCTTCTTCCCCCATCTCCCTTTACATCTCTGAGTCTCACAGCCACCAGCTGCAGGAGGCCAGGATCTTTCCTGGGCTCTGCTCCCAGGGCAGTCCAACCCCCAAATACCTGAGGACAACATCTTTCCTCTAGGGATCCAGACCTTAGGAGAAAGCCAGAGAGCATCTGATCCTCATCGGACTTGGGCCTCTGTGGGAACTCCTGAAGACAAAAGCAATCTGGCCACTCGAATATAAAATCAAAAGAGAGAACTGGAAACTTAGATGAACCAGCTTTTCATGCCCAAAAAGTAAACCACAAAGGCACATAAAGTTTACAAAAAGAAGCAGACCTAATCTTGAAGGCTTGAGTCTCACACAAGAATAAGAAACTACAAAAGAAATTCACAGAGAAAAAAAAATAAAACATCAAAGAAAAAATAATAACATGAAAAACCAAATGACATATACCCACCAAATACCAATAGTCCTCTAGAAGAGTACAATGAGAACCCTCTAGTGATAATGCAGGACATGGAACTCAAAAGAACAATTATAAACATGATAAAAGAATTCAGTGAATTTAAAGAACACACAAAGTAATCAAAGAACTGAAGGAAGATAGGGACACACTTCTGAATGAATTCAGAAAGGAGAAATATTGAAGAATACTCAGGCTGCAATGAAGAAGGAAGTGAAACACTCAGTAAGCCAATGAGAAACGACAGGAGAAAGACTCAATAGGATGAACAAAATGGAAAACAGAGTATCAAGACTGAAAGATAAAGTGAACGAACTAGACCACTCAAGCAAAGATTGTTAAAAATTTAAGAAAGCACAAGAATGGGGTATGCAGGAATTGTGTGACACCATAAAAGACCAAACTTATAAATCATAGGCATACAGGAAGGAGAAGAATCCCAAGTAATGGCAGGGACCAGATCCTCAACAGAACTGTAGAAAAAAAATTCCAAAATTAAAGAAAGACATGCCCATACAAATACAAGAAGCATACAGAACACCAAACAGAGAGGGCCAGTAAAGAAACTCTCCACAGCACATCATATAAAACACTAAACACACAGAACAAAGAGACAATATTGAAAGCTGCAAAAGAA
>NW_008329362.1:3106320-3107383 GCF_000622305.1 Nannospalax galili
TTGTTGTCTGTAGAAACTCATCTCACTTTCAAGGACAGGCACTATCTTAAGGTGAAAGGATGGAAAAAATTACACCAAGTGAATGGTACTAAGAAAAAGCAGGCATTACAATTTAAATATCTGAAAAATTAGACTTTAAACTAAAACTAATCAGAAGAGATAAAGAGGGCCACTTCATTCTTATCAAAGGAACAATAAATCATGAACATATATTCACCAAACTCTGGTGCACCCAACTATATAAAAACAATACTACAGGACTTTAAGACCCAGATTAATCCCAACTCATTAATAGCAGGGGACTTTAATACCCTACTGTCTCCATTAGATAGGTCAACAGGGCAGGGACTTAACAGAGAGACATCTGAATTAAACAATACCATATATCAAATGGACCTAACAGACATCTACCGAGTATTCAACCCAAGCACCAAATGACATACTTCCTATTCACTGCCCCATGGAACTTTCTCCAAAATCGAACATATACTGGGGCACAAAACAAACCTCAACAAATAAAAAAAATATTGAAATAATTCCATGCATTCTATCAGACCACAATGCAATAAAGCTTAAAATCAACACCAGCCAGGTGTGGTGGTGCATGCCTATAGTCCCAGCAGTTGGGAGGCAGAGGCAGGTGGATCTCTGTGAGTTCAAGGCCAGCTTAGTCTATATAGTAAGTTCCAGGATGGCTAGGGCTACAGGGAGACCCTGTCTCAAAAAAAAAAACAAAACAAACAAACAAAAAAAACCAAAAACTAAACACAACAAAACAAAAAACCCAAAACAAAACAAAACAAAAAAACAACACTGGAAGAAACCCTAATCACCACATGAACACATGGGGATTAAATAACACACTCCTGAATGATGAATGGGTCAAAAGAGACATTAAGAAAGAAATAAAAGTATTCCTGGAACTAAATGAAAAGGACAATACAACACACCAAAACCTCTGAGACACACTGAAAGCTGACCTTAGAGGGAAGTTTATAGCTCTAAGTGCCTACATTAAAAAAATCAGAAAGAACACAAATAAATGACTTAACATTGCAATTCA
>NW_008329362.1:3107949-3108250 GCF_000622305.1 Nannospalax galili
CCAGCATCACTCTAATACCAAAGCCAGGTAAAGATATAACCAAAAAAGAAAACTATAGACCCATATCCTTAATGAACATAGGTACAAAAATACTCAACAAGACACTTGCAAACTGCATGCAGACACATATCAAAAATATCATCCACCATGATCAAGTTGGCTTTATCCCACAGATGCAGGGATGGTTCAATATACATAAGTCAATGAATGTCATAATTCATATAAATGGGCTCAAAGACAAGAACCACATGGTCATCTCAATAGATGCAGAGAAGGCCTTTGACAAAATTCAACATGGATT
>NW_008329362.1:3108465-3132392 GCF_000622305.1 Nannospalax galili
CAATAAGACAAGAGAAGGAAATTAAAGGAGTAATAATTGGAAAAGAAGAGATCAAAGTATCCCTTTTTACAGATGATATTATATCTAAGAGATGCCAAAAATTCCACCAGAAAAGTCCTAGGAATTATTAACACATTCAGTAAAGTGTCAACTTACAAACTTAACCTATAAAAGTCTATAGCCTTTCTATATTCCAATAACAAGCAATCAGAGAAAGAGTACATGGAAACACTCCCCTTCACAATTGCTGCAAAAAAATAAAATATCTCACAATACAATAGCCACAAAAAAATACCTTGGAATAAACCTGACCAAAGACATTAAAGAGCTCTACAAGGAAAATTTTAACTATTTAAAGAAAGAAATTAAGGAAGACATCAGAAGATGCTCATGAATTGGAAGAATTAATTTGTGAAAATGACCATCCTACCAAGAGTCATGTATAGATTCAATGCAATGTCAATCAAAATCCCCATAACATTTTTCACAGAATTGGAAGAAAAATCCTAAGATTCATATGGAAGCACAAAAGTTCTCAGATAGCCAAATCAACCCTCAGCGCTAAGAGTAATGCTGGAGGATTACTATACCAGATTTTAAACTGTATTACAGACCTATAGTCATAAAGCCAACATGGTAATGACACAAAAATATACCGGTAGATCAATGGAACAAATTGAAGACCCAAATATGAGTATATGCAATTTCAGCCACCTGATATTTGACAACGGGGCCAAGAACATTCACTTGAGAAAGATAACATGTACAGCAAATGGTGCTGTCAAAACAGGATCTCCACCTGTAGAAGAATGAAACTATCTTTCACCTTGTGCAAAAGTCAACTACAAATGGATCAATGAACTCAATGTGAAGCCTGAAACTCTGCAACTCTTAGAAGAAAACATTGGGAAAAACCTACAAGATATAGATGTAGGAAAGGATTTTCTAAATGAGACATCAATTGATCAGGAAATAATGTCAAGAATCAACAAATGGGAACTTATTAAACTAAAAAGCTTATGTACATCAAAGGAGCACCAGGGAAGTGAAAAGAAACACACAGAATGGGAGAAAATCTTCACCAGCGACACATCTGACAGAGGTTTAATCCAGAATATATAATGAACTCAAAAAATAGAAAATCAAGACAGGAAGTAACACAATTAAAAGATGGGCTAAGGAGCTGAACAGAGAGTTCTCAAAAGAAGAAGTAAAGATGGTTAAGAAGCATCTTAAAAGATGTTCAACATCACTAGTAATTAGGGAAATGCAAATTAAAACCGCTTTAAGATTTCATCTTACCCCAGACTGACTAAGATCAAGAAAACAAATGATACCAAATGTTGGAGGGTATGTGGGGAAAGGGGAACACTCATCCACTGTTGGTGGGGCTGCAAACTTGTTCAACCTCTATGAAAAGCAGTGTGGAGAACTCTTAAAAAACTACGCATGAACCTTCTATTTGACCCAGTTATAGCACTCCTTGACATATACCCTAAGAACTCATCCTATTGCAGAGACACTTGTACCTCCATGTTTGTTGCTGCTCTTTTCTCAATAGCTAAGCAATGGAAGCAGCCTAAGTGTCCCTCAGCTAATGAGCACATAATGAAAATGTGGTTCATTTATATGATGGAATTTTACTCAGCAGTAAAGAAAGATACATCATGAAATTTGCGGGCAAATGGATAGAACTAGAAAATGTTATACTAAGTGAAGTAACACAGACTCAGAAAAAAAAAAGGCATATGCTCTCCCTCATATATGAATCTTAGCACCAAATCTTTGTAAGTGACTATGTATCCAGACATAACTAGAGGAACCAGAATAATGAAGAGGAACCAGGGAAGTAAAGGAAAAGAAAGAATCTGAAAGAGAAGAACAGTAGAAAACAGGTGTTAACAAGGGAGATATGGACAAATAATGGAGTTATTTTAAGGGAAGAGGAAGGGAACATTATACCAGGACCCTAGGGGATAAAGGGAAAGAAGGAGCTCAAGAGAGGTGGGGCCATAGGAGAAGAGTATTATTAAGGGAGAAATGGAAAAAATGGGGGCACCTTAAATGGGGAAACCATGGTGGAAGGGTTAGACATGGTGAGAGATAAACCATGCCTAACTAGTTTTGGAAAACCAGAGGGAACCACATTAGGCCAACAACCTACTGACAAATTATACATACAGCCAGATCAAAGAATGTAATATATGCTTAGGCAAGGTTTAATCTGAGAATGTTTGGGTTTTGCCCAAGCTCTATCTACATGGCATATGGTAATTAAAAGTACTAGACTGGGGGAACTAACCTTCCTGGATGTTTAACAGCTTACTTTGAGGCCTATACTAATTTGGCCAGGGGGACATAAAGGACAGTTTTTGCTCCTTGCCCTCCTAGGTTGACTAAGTTCCAGGGGACTATGAGCATCTCTCAAAATGTCCTGTAACTGTGGTGAGTCACCTGTCCTCTTGAGCAAGGAGGCCTTGGAGACCCCACCAGATGGACATGAACCAGTGTCCAGTTTACAAAGAGGATGGTCAACACAGAGGAAACATTTCCTCCATGCTTCCAAGCGAAGCCAGCCATGGTCAAGTACGACCTTTGACTTATCTTCACATACATAGACGGAACTGGTAAAAGAAAGGAGCCAGGGGCTCCTCCCAAGCCCATGTGACTCTTGAGGAACAGATCCTCAAATGACCCTAAGAGTAAAAATAAATTGTTTTACCTGGGCCAACTTAAATACTCTAAAGGAAAGTATAACCAAAGATTAATGGGGTCAATATAATTTTTAAGAGTCCATATGTATAGCTAAAAGCTACATAACAAGAAACAATGCCAGACAGGTGATACCTTCCTTTGAGTTATTGGCCAAAGTGGCACAAGAGACTCTCAGAGAGTAACCCAGCATAGAACTGGGAAAATGAACAGCAGACCCCAATCTTACCTAAAGGAATATTGACAGCTGATTGCTGCTAGATGAGGAACAGTTGATCTTCCTAAAACAAGGATCTCTAGATAGGCTGTCTAGATTCAGCAGACGGACACGCACTGGAGAATGGCTAGGGGTGTCGACAATATAGAGGACAGTAACAGGGATGATAGAGTATGTGGGCTCCATTATGTGGGAGGAGGGAGGCTATGGGAGGGTGCTATTTGGGAAGTGGGTATATAGATGAATAAGACTCTGTGGGATGTTGTGTGTGATATACACACAGAAAAATCGACAAGTTTAAAAAAAGACATATTTGAGGAGGAAGCATAAAAATTTACTTCATGTTAAATAGTAGAGGTGATAAACATTACCAGTGAAATCTACCTGATGACTTTATATCCATACTCAGATACTAAGGATCCGAGTGTAACCAACTGTGACTAGTAATCATCAGATACATAGAGATTAAAGACAAATATGCAAACATCTAAGCATTAGTAGCATTAAAAATTTAGGAAACAGCATATTTTAAAATGAAATGGAGATTTCCTTTACAGGGTTAAAACTCATTCAATTTTATATCTTACAGAGTTTCCACTGAGTTCAATATTGTATAACAGTATTAATTCAACTGTGAACCTAAAAATTTACAGCCACTTTTGAAAGAGATGTATCCTTGCTCTGGAGTGTGTTACTGAATACGTTAAAGCTGTAATGAAATGCTTCTTCTAATCATGTGGTTACTAAATTAAAAAAAAATTCTTCAAAGCATTAAAAAAAATAATTTTAAAGGAGTCAGAGAACTTGGTTAAAAACATCCTTTATCTATACCTGTCCACATAGTTCCTTTAGAATACATGGTAGTTTCTTACATAGCCCTCTATCAGAATACTTGACAGAAACAGCTTAAAGGATGAAGGGCTTAGCTTGCCCAAAGTTTCAATGGGTTCATTTTATCATGGTGGGGAGGCTATGGCAGAGCAGAGCCATTCATGTCATGGTGGGTCAAGAAGCAGAGAGAAAGGGAATTCCGGTGCTCTGGCAGCTAGGTGACCAAGAATATTAAGAGACAGAGAATTGTAACTTTGGCAATGAGGTCAAAGAAGATCCTTAGATGCTCAGTAGCAGGTGAGGTTATGAACTACTCGTGTGACTGAGAAGAGCATCCTGTGCTGCTCCCTGTCATACCTTCAGACATTCAAAAAGATTTAAAGTACCACAGGCAACTTTGGGTTCTGAGATGTTGCTGGTACTATTGAAAGAAACAGTTTTATTAGTTATATATTATTACTCTTAAGCACAACAGTCTTTGTATTTCCAGACCAGCTTTGTCATTAATGACGCAATACCAAAGTCATGTCCTATTAGCAACTTCTCGTTGCTATGACAAATTACTTGACAGAACCAACTTAAGGGAGCAGTATCTTGGTTCACAGTTTCAGAAGGAACAGTCTATCATGGTGGGGAAGGCAGGCGGCAGCACTGACTCAGTCCATATTCACAGGAGCATGAGGCAGCTGGTTACATTAAAACAGCTGATGAGGAAGCAGGGAGTTTAGGGCAGAACCAGAAACACATAGATCCTGCAAATAAATCACACTTGCAGTGACCCACTTCTGCTAGCTGGGCCACACAATCCAAGGGTTCCACAATCTCCCAAAACAGCTCCACCATCTGGGGAGTCAGTGTTTAAACACATGAGCTTGGCAGGACTTTTTAGATTTAAGCCACAATGCATGTTTGTAGTAGATTTTTTGCCTTCTGACAGTCTAGCTCACTGCCTGCTTTGATTATCCAATAACTTCTGTTCTCAATTTGGTTTCTGCTGCTAACACAACACCTGGCTACCCAGGGTGGCCCGCTTGAAGTCTGAGTCATTCAACAAATATTTATTGAGCAACTGGAAGAAGTCAGATCCTGTTTGGTTGCTAATAAATAACATTGTCAAATAATATTGTCTTTACTCTTTGAGTTATTCACAGTATAATGGCTTGGAAACAGCAGTCTATTTCTTTCTCTTGACAAATTTCTTGATACCTAAAAATGATACTTTAGTAAAGAAATGAAGGTAAAGAAAAACCAGAAGTTTCACTTTAAAAGTGATAAGATGGAGTGACATCACAAGTCACATTTAAATTAGTCTAGAGAAATTTAAAAGACAAACCTAATTTTCATTAGATCTGGCTAGGAATTTCTTTTCTTCTTTTTTTTTTTTTTTAGATTTCATGTGTATGTGTGTATTGCCTACACGTATACAAGTGCACCCATGTTGTGCAATGCCTACAAAGGACAGAAGAGGGTATCAGATTCCCTGGAACTGGAGTTATGGATGGTTGTTAATCACTATGTAGGTGTTAGGATTCGAACCTGGGTCTTCTCAAAAAAAAAAAAAAGCCAGTACTCTTAACTGCTGAGCCATCTCCCAGCCCCCTGGTTAGGAATTTCTAAGATACTGTGGGATTCTCAGGTCTTCCCTAAGGGTGAGACAAGCTATCACTTAGCAAGCATTGCCAACCTGGCCCTCAGGGTGTTCTGTTTCTCCATTAGCAGTTGTTCTAGTATCCAGCATAAGGAAAACATTCTCTTTTGTCTCCAAATATTTCTGCTTTGAGTCTGAAACTGTCTGAAATGACTGGTGATGGTTTCTTAACTATATCCTGCCTCCCAAGCTTCTTGTCTCTTGGCTTGTTCTCATTGTTTCTGTTTGTCTCCTACTTTCTTGCCCCTCTGGCTTTTCCATTGACTGTTTTCTGGCTGTAATTCTGAAAACACCAATTGCTCCTTCATTATTTATAATCTCTTCTGAGGAAAAAAAATTAATCAAAAAGCCCCCGGAGGAGGTAACTCCATTATCTTATAGACTCTGACTACTGAATGTGTGCCATTGGAAAACTGACATGGAGACACACCTATGTCAGGAAATCATGGATTGCTTACAGTATGGTCATGTGGCATCAAAGCTACCATCAGGCAAACCACATTGCAGTCATTAGCTTTACGTCACTACAATGAAGCACCTGACACAGGCTACTTAAGAAAAGTCAGAGTATTACTTAGCTTACTGTTTTGGAGGTTCAAAGTCCAAATGGGCTTTGCTGGATCACCTAGTGAGCTGGATAGCTAAGGGGGGGGGTGCGTGGGAACAAAGATGTGTTTACATATTGAGGTAGGAGCCGATGGGCCAGGAAAAGCTAGGTTAATTCTTGTGATCACAATTGTCTCATAAGAACTCAAGGAGCCATATGAAAACTACCTTCCATGGCCCCAGTGACCTAAAGACTTCCCACTAGGACACACCTCATTTTTGTCGTATGTGTGTGTATATATATATGTATGGGTATTATGTATGTGCAGATGTGTGCATATGTGTGTAGTGACCAGAGGTCAACTTTGGGTGTCATTCTAGAGAAAACATTCGCTTTGTTTTCCCTTTGTTAGATAATTATTTTTGAATTTACTTATTTTCATGCATATGCATGTTTTGCCTACATGTACGTATGTGTACCACACGTGTGCAATGCCTATGGAGGCCAGAAGAGGGCGGTAGTTCCCTGGAAATGGAGTTATGGGTGGTTGTTATCTGCCATATGGATGCTGGGAACCAAATCAGGTTTTCTGCAAGAGCAGTCAATGTTCTCAACTGCTGAGCCATCTCTCCAGTCCCCATCTTGGATTTTTTTGAGATAGAGTTTTTTTAACTGGGATCTGGGCCTTGCTGGTTAGGATGGTCAATGAGCTCTAGGGATCTGCCTGTCTCAGCTTCCCAACCCTGGGGTTATGGGTGTATACCATCTCCAGCTTTTTTTTCTTTTTTTTTTTTTTTTTTTTTTTTTTTTTTTTTTGAGATAGGGCCTCCCTATAGCCCCAGCTGGCCTGGAACTGGTAATGTAAAAAAGCTAAACTTTATCTCACAGAGATCCACCTGACTCTGCCTCCCAAGTGCTGGGATTTAAAAAGGCAAGAACCATGGGTTCAGGGGATCACACTGAGGTCCTTGTGCTTACAAGGCAAGCATTTCACTGAGTATCTCCCCAGCCTCTGGCCTCCACCTCTTAAATGAGCTACATCACTTGCCAATGCCTCCACTGTGGGAACCATGTCTGTAGTCACAATAGTCCTTGGAGAACACCCAGGCCATGTTGCACTTGAGAACTGAAATAGTGAGGGTCACTTTGAGGAGACTTGGTGAAAAAGCACAACGAATATTTTTTTATTTTCCAACAGAAACAAAATAAGAAATAGGAAAGGCGA
The DNA here is from genome assembly GCF_000622305.1 of Nannospalax galili. Lineage (NCBI taxonomy): Eukaryota > Metazoa > Chordata > Mammalia > Rodentia > Spalacidae > Nannospalax > Nannospalax galili. The sequence goes on from NW_008329362.1 coordinate 3,115,646, forward strand.
GTAGGGAGAGGTATAAAGAGATTTTCTTATGAGAGGTAAAGCTCAGGTGAAGAGTTGGAGTAGGAAACATGGTTTTCATTGTCGATTTTTCCTTGACCTACACAGATTGTTTGTTCCATTCCCTGAGCCCTTTCAGGAGAACTTAGAAGAAAATAAAACTTAAGCCAGGGAAATATAACTATAGATTTGGATTTATATTTCTAAGTGCTAAAATAAGTGCATGTTTCATGGCATTAATGTGGAGAAATTCCCCTATTGTATATGAAATGTGATCCTACAAGTACTGCAGGTTGCTCCAGATGGCTGCTTACTGAAGTAGAAACTGGGCAAGCTGCTCAGCATCTCCCCTCCATTTATTCACATGTAACATGGGGATAAGAGTATTATCTGTAAGCCGGGTGTGGTGACGCCCGCCTTTAATCCCAGCACTCGGGAGGCAGAGGCAGGCAGATCTCTGTGAATTCAAGGCCAGCCTGGTCTACATAGTGAGTTCCAGGGCAGCTGGGGGTACAGGGAGACCCTGTCTCAAAAAAGACCAAGAAAAAAAAAAGTATTATCTGTATTGTAAGGTGTTGTGATTGGTTCTAAGTGCACTGTGCATGCCAGTCACTATTGGTAGTGGTATTGTTGACCTGTTTTGGCCATGGAGCCCTCTTCCACTGCTGTTTCTTCATGTCTTTGTGGTTTCTAAACACTTCTGGTCTCCAAGACCCCTCCAGCTAAGGACAGACACCTGGGCAGCTCTCTTCTACAATGTCTATATGCTAAAATGACCTATTTTGTCATCATTTTACCCTCCTTCCATCTTCTCCCCATCAGCCCTATATTCCATCTGTCTTTGTCTGAGATTTCAGTTGCAGATGAGCGGGGAAGCAACTGAATCAAACTAATCATGTTAAAGCCTGAATATTCAGGTACTCAGGAATATTGACCTCTTCCAAAGACTATTTGTTAAATATACCTTAAACTGGAAAAAAAATCAGAAAGGCTAAAGAAAGAATAAGGTGCTTCTGGAAGAGTCTCAAGAAATAAGAAAGACCAGAAATCACTAAGCTGTTTTTGAATTGAAAGTAAAAATTATTCTTAAAAATTAAATTGAAAATTGTGTCCTGAATCATTTCTTGGAGTGCTGCAATGTTCTGAATGAAGAAACTTAACAGTTCTTGGAATCTATTGTTTCAGTTATAAAAATTACAAAACATTTGTGTATTTGTGTGTGGTATATGTATTTGTTCATGTGTGTGCAGGAGTGCATGCATGCATGTGCACAAGTATGTGGAGGTCAGAGGTTGAGGTAAGGTGCCTTCCTTCGGCCCTTTCACCTTTTTAAAATAAGATGCGTTTTTATTTTTAAATTATATGTGTATATGTCTGTGTATGGGTATGCACATGTGTGAGTGCAGGTGCCTGTGGAGTCCAGAAGAGGATGCCCTAGTGTTAGGGTTACAGGTGGTTCTGAGCCACCTGACATGGATGCTAGGAATCGAACTTCATCCTCTGCAAGGGTATGGTGTGCTCTTAACTACAGTGCCGTCTCTCCTGCTCATTTCACCTTAGTTTTTGAGACAAGAGCTCTCACTGAGGTTGGAACTCGCTGATTCAGCTAGGCCTGGCCAATGAGCTTCGGGCTTGTCTTTGCCCTCTGCCCAGTACAGGGGTTACAAACTCAGATCTTCTTGCTTACATGGTAGCTTTTTGACTGATCCATCTCCCCAGACCAGCTCCTTCATATTTTCATGCAAACTTTTCCCAAGCCTTCCTACCAAATGGGTGGGAAGGAGATACACAGCATAAAGAGAAAGAATAGACCTACTAGACCCAGAATCAAAGTGTGATTCTGACACTGCTTTGCTGCATGGCCTTAGGCACAAAGTATCTCTTATTCAGTTCACCACTTTTTATAACAGTGACAGTATTGTTAATTCCATATCAGATTTTTATCAGTGTTTTCTGATTTCATTATGAATCTAAAGATAGGCAAATACCATAGCAGTTATTTGCTATTATTCAACTAATAACCAACTATCATAGTATCAAATTATACTTGATAATTTGTTAGGCCTTCTTAATTAACCCTGGTGTAGTGACACTGCATTCTACTTTCTGGAATTCCATGAGTCTTGGTTACCTCTGTGTCTAATGGAGTCTGGAGATATAGTCTGCATTTAACATGAGCTTGCAAATTTATGAATATTGATCCAAAGACTTCTTCACTTAATGGTAATATAATCTAGCACCTTTATTAGGGAGGTAAGGAACTTTTTACCATGAAAGTTTTTGTGCCCGTGAACAACAGTAAAATTTTTAGCATCATATGTTAAGATGGAAAATATACATTTATAAAGCTTTGTAATCCATCTTAAGTTCAAATACATTTCTGGCTTTGAAGGTTACAAAAACTTTAAGACCTTATCTGGCTCCTCTTTGGTGGTCTCTTTGCCTCTCCAGGAAGTTCCTTTATATTGGCCTTTCACAACTTCCCAAACAGAATCATTGGAAACTCAAGATCTTTACTTTCTTCTGTGGAAAGCACAGCTTTATAGACAGAACAGTTGTGGTCATTAGAAATCTTCAAGTGATGTCAGTTGTTATGCCTCCAGAGGACATGCTGAGGTCTTGCTGTGATGCTCTGAAAGTCTTTCTTGTCTGATTGAAGCGCTGGGAAAACTCTTCCTCATAGTTGGAAGAGATGAAGGGAAGTATTACGTATGGGTCAAAGTCTGGAGGGTACCTGCTGTGATTTCCAGCTCCCTGTGTCCAAGAACAGAGAACCGGAATAGTGGTAGAAATAGATACAATTTATTGAGAAAAATAACATTTTTGAGTGTAGAAGCAGGGCAGAGAGCTGGTAAAGGTTAGAAGGTCTAATAGCCCTCAGCCACAAAAGTGGTGGAAATTTATGCATCAATTACATAGCACCCTCCTCCCACAGTTGAAGATCATAGGATTTTCTTGTCCACATTCTGACCCTTAGATATAGCCTGACGGGGAGACTTTCTAGTCTTTGTGTCAACTAGACTATTCATATGTTACTCTTGATGACTCTTATCTTAGATAAGTTTCTATTGCTGTGGAAATACTGACCAAAACCAACTTGGAAAGCACATTCCATCATCAAGGGAAGCCAAGATAGGAACTCAGGGCAGGAACCTGGAGCATAGACCATGGAGGATAGCTGACTTGCTCCACTGGCCTGTGCTCAGCCTGCTTTCTTCTACTTTGGGAGGCTTCATCAACTCATTATGAAAGCACATCATGAAAACACAAATGTGTTTAGAAAAGTCGTTAGGAAACATTAGATTGCTCCACAATGTCTCCCTCTTTTCAGCCAAACCAGAGAATAGTGATTATGAATTTTGAGAAGTTCTCATATGGACTTGGTAGAAGTGGTAATTCAACAACCTTTGAATAGTTGCCAGGATTTCTCCACCAAAATATAGAAAACATCTTCAAAAATATTTTGAGAAAAATCATCACAATAACAACAGTCAGTATGTGCACAAGAGGCATTTGATGTGGTACATAATATATTTTATATGGAAATGGATATCTTGGGGCTTTATCTTGTGTTTTATCTTTTAAAATCCCAGGCTGTCTTTACCAGGCTGTCTGTTGGAAGTAAGTTTAAATTTAAAGGTTACCTTTCGTTACTTAATGTTTACTAGTTTTTTATCCCTACTCTGTAGATAATTAAAACAGTAATGAACTGGATTTAATGAAGTTGATTCTGCTGTGTTCAATGATTTCTAGTCAAAAGTCCAAAGACTTGGACTTTTTCATGAGAATTTGGAAGTGTGTGTGTGTGTGTGTGTGTTGTTTTTTTTTACCTTCCATCTTGTGTGTCTGAGAACCAAAACCAACTCAAGGTGAACTCGGGTCCTCAGGCTTGGAGGTTAGCATCTTTACTTGCTGAGCCATCTCATGGGCCTAATTTTTAAGTTATTTTTACTTAAAGTTGTAAGTCTTAAAAATAAATGTACAACTTTTTCTTACAGACGTTCCAAACTCTGTGAAAGGTGACCACTCAACTAAGAACAATACATCTGTGAATCATGCAGTCATAAGGATACTGTGAAGCAGTACTACACAGGCGCGCTGCCAGATCCTGGAGGCAAGGGCACAGACCACTGGGACAAAGATGGAAGGTGAGTGTGAGTGAGGCCCTTCCTGTGATCCACCAACACGGGAGTACAGTGGAAATAAAACTTAACTCTCCACTGGGTGGCAGGGGAACACAGGGCATAGTAATCTGGGTCAATAGTTTTCTTTCTCATAACACTTAGCTTAAAAAGAAAAACTGGAGATTGACCAGCAGCAGCACACAAAAAGGATACAACCTCTTTCCATAAAGTTTGGAAAGTGATGACATAAGAAAGATTAAAACTATAAATAAGTCCTCTTTTAAACAAGCCTATGACTCTTGTACCCATATATACAACCGTGAATGGTCTCTCATATTTGTCCAAGCCCAAGCCCTTAAAAAAGTCTGCCTGGACCCCTGTGTCCTGGCTTCCACCAGCTCTGACCTCACTGCCTTCCATTCATCTCATCTACTCCTCACCAGTCACCTCGGCCTATTCACTCAGAACAGACACCTTGAGTCTTACTGTGCTTTGCTGTTCAGTCTCGTTTTCTTGCCCTGGTAAAAGGTAGTATTCATGCTTTTCATATTTAGCCCTTGTTGCTTACTACTCTAACCTGAGGAGTGCTTGGCATAGACTGACACTGAAGTACATGTTGACTGAGTGAATGGATTCTGGGGTGGTACACAGTTACTGCTCTTATCCCTCCTTCAGGAACTAGGCTTAGATCAATGCTACAAATCCACAAGTGGCATTCTTCACTGCCACTTTCCAGAGGGAGAGATGTGGAATGACAGGCACCCTTAGAGGGTCCTGAGGAAAATGCAGGCCTACTCTTGCATGCAGACTCTTTCACTCTTGTGTGAGAACCTCCTCATTTCCACGCTTCATGCCAACATGTGCAGACCTGGAAAAGCCTGAGGATGAATTTATCTCTGAATGAGAGCAGGAGGCCCTGCTACTGTTTCTTCAACAGTATGTCAGAATGGTTGAAAAGTGTACAGCTTTATTTGAACACACTCTGTACTCCCCTTCTTAGCCTCAGTGTACAGAATGGGAAGAAACTTGCATTCAGCTTTCCAAATTAGAACCAAAGTTCACACCAAGAGAGGGGATGAGGGGCTTTCAAACAGATTTTAACAGTATCAAAGCTGTCAGTCTAAGAATGATCAAGATGCAGAAATGAAACCTATCAATCAATTCATCCATCACTCTGAACATAGACGAGGACTATCTATGTACAAACAAGCAAAAGACCAAATGAAGAACTCAGTCCAGAAGAAGATAATTCCATTAGTGCCTCACATTTTAGCAACTCTTCCATCCCACTGTCTCTAATCCCACATATTAAACTCAAAATGTACATTAAATGAGTACAACATGAGTCATTTTATGCATTGTGGCACTACATTTGCAAATGTAGCTAACTCCGTACTGTTTGTATTAATTCTGAGTTTTCAACATTACATTTATGGAACCAAGTTCTAAAAATCTATACAGATTTGAAGGGGCAGATAAATATTCATTATAAGAGAAGAGGTACTATATTTGAATTTTTATTTTTATGATTCTTTCTAAATTCTAAAATACACAGATTCTAAGAAAACTGAAAAACTAAACCCTAAAATAACAGCAACTTAGAAAACAAAAAGTAGAGGCTGAGTGTGGTGGTGCATGCCTTTAGTCACAGCACTTGAGAGGCAGAAGCAGGTGGATTACTGTGAGTTCCAGTCCAGCTTGGTCTACATAATGAGACCCTGCCCCCCCTGACCAAAAAAAAGAAAAGAAAGAAAAAGGAAAACAGTCATTTGAGAGTACAGTTCTCAAGCAATTTTATCTAGAACTTTCTTCGTTTTTTTTTTTTTTTTAATAATTATTTTCCTTCGTTTTGATTTTTGCTTACATCTTTTTTCCCCACATACCCGAAGATCATGGTCTGTACCACTGTGGGACCCTGACTTGTCTAATTGCTTCTTTCTGCTTCTGTAACTTGCTTGGCTTAAGGTGACACTAACCCCATTTTGACTATCTGTTTCAGGCAACCCTGGGCATGCCCAGGCATGTTGTAATCTTCAGTTACCACCCCCATCCTAGAAAGCTATAGATCAAGCAAGCTTGGGCATATAGCAGCCTTATAAGGTAAAAACAGAAACTTCTGGCCCCACAGATAACAGCGCATTCCAATGCCCTAAAGACAGCCCCTGCCAATAAGAATCCTCCCTTTATTCAGGGCATAGGACCATCCAGTCATTTTAAAGGATGTTTGGTGCACACCGGCATCTGTGAAACTTCCCCCAAAACCTACCCCACCCTAGATCCGGCCTCTCAGTATGGATCCACTGCATTGGTGAAATCTGAGGGCCCGAGCCTAAGCCTGAATAAAGGCTCTTTGCTGTTGCATACACTCCGGACTCCTTGGTGGTCATTGGGGGTCATGAGATCTGGGCCTAACACCACCTTTTTATGGAGAAAGGAAAGGTGAAGATTACTTCAGAGCCTTACAGAAACCATCAACTAGATACAAGCTCTAGGAGGACAAGGAGGCCAGCCTGGCCCTCTGCTTGGCTTCGAGGCTGTCACTTCCAGGCCATACCTTGAAGCTCAGCCTGTGAATCTCCATCACTCACTTGAAAGTTGACTTTAAACCTCTTGAATATCAAACTCCAGCCTGAGAAGTTCTGAATTAGTGTGACCACAGCGTCACAGAATGAGGTTGCTTAACTGGAGAAGTTGGAACAAGAACAATGTCTGCACTCATTTTTCATGTATATTTTACTGTCACCTTATTTATTATAGTCATTTTTAAAAATCACCTAAAGTTACACTCAACGTGCTAAAGAAAATAAAGCCAATACCTAATGAATTTCTTTTGACTATTGCCAGTGTTAGCCGGCCAAGACGGACAGTACCTGAAAGAGGGAGTGAGGATTGAAAGAAAAAACAAGAGACAGAAAAGATACTTGGGAGGGCTGTCAGTAGAGACTGCAGCCCTGGTTTATTTCAGCTCTGCCTTTTTATGCAGAAGAACATCAGAGATAGCCATCATTTGCTTAGCTCAATTAGTTTCAACAGCTGTTTTTCCCACCTGTATCTGAGGGTCAAGAAGCGGTCAAATACTTGTTGTGAATTCCACCATATAAACACATTCCTCCTGACTTGGCAGATTAGGTACTGGTGTGCAAAACACAAACTCAGTAAACAAGCAAGCCTGCCACAGCTCAATGTACATAATGGATTAATAGCTCCCAACAGACTATTAATTACATATAAAATGCATTCAACTATAACTTATTTAACTTCCTTAGCATTTTGATGCATCTATTTACATATTCATTTATTTTATTTATTATTATTTTATTTATTTATTTATTTATTTATTTATTTATTTATTTTTGTCTTTATTATATGTGTTTGGTGCATGTATGCTGCGGTGTGTGTGTGGAAGCCAGAGGGCAACTTTCTGGAATAGGCTCTTTCTTTCCGCCACGTGGGCCCCAGGGACTGAACTCAGGCCATCAGCCTTGGTGGCAAACACCTTTCCCCTCTGTACTATCTTGGTAGCCCTTCTTCAGCATTGTGTTGTCTACTTGATTTAGCTGCAAATTGAAGTGAAGAGAGGTTGGAAGGCTTGCTTAAGGATAGGCAGCTTGCAACTGGGACTCATACTTTGATCCCAAACCTCCTCTTTTCAATTCCACTCTATAGAAGTTCATGAAAATGCCCTCAGAGAAATAATAGAAAGCTGGGTTTCTCAGCACCACCCACTGAGGAATCATTGGCACCTAGGGAACTTAGCTTGCTGTCAGTATCCTGTCCTTCCTGAAGCCCAATTTAATTGTTTGGGGAAGGCAGAGGATGGATAGAAATAATTTGTTTAAAAAATTTTATGTGTATGAGTATATTGCCTACATGTATGTAAGTGCACCTGTGTCATGCAGTACCTGAGGAGGTCAAAAGAGATACCTGGATCTAGAGTTATGGAGGGTTTTTAGTGGCCATATGAGTGCTTGGACCTGAACCAAGGACCTGTGAAAGAGCAGCTAGTGCTTTTAACTACTGAACCATCTCTCAAGCCCCAAGATAATTTTTTAAAGAATATTTTTATTGTTCCAAAGAGAGGCAATTTTTAACACATTTTTTTCCAGAAATAACTTGAAGCAGGTTACATAAAATTACACACAATTAAGTTTAAGGGTGGAAAAGTAGGGATAAGAAATCAAAAACCAAACCTGGGCATGATGGCACATGTCCTCAATCCCAGCAATTGGGAGGCAGAGCCTGGCAGATCTCTGTGAGTTCGAGGCCAGCTTGGTCCACTCAGTGAGCTCCAGGCCAGCTGGAGCCACAGGGAGACCATGTCTCAAAAAGACAAAATACAAACACACACACACACACACACAAAATCAAAGACCAAAGGATTTGCCAATATTGGGTCAACTTTGGTGGAATAATGAGTTTCTATTAGCTCTATTCTTTTGTTTTTGTTCTTCTTTTTGTTTTTTTGTTTTGTTTTTGAAATCCTAACTAGCTTGTTGAGCTTGGTAATAGAGCATTGTGTGGGGATTTATTTACAGAAGAGTCTCCCCCTCCCCCATTTACAGCTGCACTGGAAAGTCTACACTCAGATACAGATCCTATTACTTCCCAACAGCTGCACAAAATGGCGAGAGAGGTGCCTCATGGCATTCTTGGCTTATATATTCATCCATAGCCCTCCCCCACATGCAGCTATAGTTGACTGATTGGGTGGGAGCAGTAACTGACTCCCGCATTGACTCATTGATGAGCATGGGAAAGAGATGTGCTTGACTATAGCTTGCTGGCATAGTGGCATAGTGGTTGGAGGACACTTCCAGTTAACACTCCACATCTTCCTCCAGGTCTTACCTTATTTCCACCAACCTCTTCTGAAAAAGTCCCTGAGCCTTGGAGGGGGTGGTAGGTGAGGGATGATCATCCTCCCATTGTGGCAAGATACTGAACTTTCAGATCCACGTTGTCTGTTTTCCATGGGCTATTGGCCCACTTCAGTGGGATTCCATCCACTATAAAAACACACACAGCAAGAAGCAAGAACATCTAAATAGTCGCTGCTATAGTAACTTAACCTATGGGTATAAACACAAATGCTTGGATGGTATTTTAGCAGGTGTATCACATCCATCTAACAAAATAATTGCAGTGGCTTCCCACTGGGGCCTATATTCTCCCCGACCATAAGAGGTTGGCCTGGTCTACAGTACCAGATGTGTGTTCCACTCCTAGGAGCAGGCATTATATCCAATCAAAAATTTGCTGGTTGTACATACACTAGAGGCTCCACTATTGCATCAGCAGGAACATCTTGTTTGGTATGTTGATAGAACAACACATGGGGTCTGTCACTGAGCAGAATTATAGAAGACTATTCTCCCCCTGTTACCTGCATATCACTTTCTGGCACCCTGAAAGCCACCCACCCATTGGCAGGAAGTTTCCAGCTTAGTCCAAGCTTGATTTCTCCCTCTCCCATGCTTACATCAGGCAGTATCTTCAGCAATAGGGTTTTTCTGTCCACTTCTGGCACATAACCAGCATTATTGGCAATGGCCTTTATTGTTTTGGGGATCTCCAGGGCCCCTCTGGCCAACAGCTTATAGGGGGACAACCCATATCTGGCACTGGGATATTTATTTAACAACCATATTGCCTCTGGAGGGCTTTCTTCCATCCATCTCCATAAGGTTCCTTCTGTGCTTAAGGCTTTAAAAAAATTTTTTTTTACTGTGTATCTGGAGATTCCCTGCCCCTTTATTCTCATAGTTCTTTGTATAACCTCCTTCCCCCTCTTTAAATATCCCCTTTGAAAATACTTCTCCCTTAATAACACCTTTATCCTACTATTCTTCTCTCTTGGGTTCTTTCTTTCCCTTTACCTCCCTGTTTTCCTTCCATATTCCTGGTCCCTGCAGTTGCATCAGGATATGCACTCCCTTATAAGGACTTGGTGCTAGGCTCCACAAATGAAGGAGAACACACATCCTTTGTTTTTCTAAGTCTGTGTTACTTCACTTAGCATAACACTTTCTAAATCCATCCATTTACCTACAAATTTCATAATTTCATCTTTCTTTACTGCTGAATAGAACTCCATTCTGTAAATGTACCACATTTTTGTTAACCACTTGTCAGTTGAGGGGTACTTAGGTTGCTTCCATCCCTTAGCTATTGTGAAAAGAGCAGCAACCAACATGGTTGTACTAGTGTCTCTAAAATAGGATGAGTCCTTTGGGTATATGCCAAGGAGTGGTATAACTGGGTCATATGTTAGGATCATTTTTAGGTTTTTAAGAGTTCTCCACACTGTTTTCCATAGGGGTTGCACAAGTTTGCAGTCCCATCAGCAGTGAAAGAGTGTTCCCCTTTCTCCACATCCTCACCAGCATTTGGTATCATTTGATATCTTGGTCCTAGCCAGTCTGACTGGGTAAGGTGAAACCTTAAGGTGGTTTTAATTTGCATTTCCCTAATTACTAACAATGTTGAACACTTTTTAAGATGTTTCTTGGTATTGTGGTCTTGGCACACCACCGGAGAGTGCCTGTTTTAGGCCTCCCTCTGCCATAGGGGCTGAGAACACAGGGGACTGCCTGAGAGTGCCTGAATCCTGTCTCCACATGGTGGTGAGCTTCCTCGAATGGTCCAGTACCTAACTCCTAAACTGGGATTGCAGGGCAAAACTTTGGTAGGATAAAGCAGAGATCTTAGCAGACAGCCTGAGAGGGCAGGTTCCTATCTCCCTCTGTGTAGTGGCTGTGATCTCAGCAGATCACCAGAGAGTGCCTGTTTCCGGACTCCCTCTGGCATAGGGGCTGAGAACTCAGCATACCGAAGACCTACTGAAAGTTCCAAAATCCGCACCCCTTTAGGAAACTTCCAAATTTTTGCTCTGAGTTCCTGCTAGTAGGGTTCAAAACCTTAGAAGGAAGCCAGACTATACCTAACTGGAACTTGATTTGGGCTTCTGTGGGTGCTGCTGAGTAGCTGATCTGAAGCCATCAGCTCCCTCAAAATAAAACCTGAGAGAACCTGAAACCTGGACCAACCAGCTTTACATAAACAGTAAGAAAAGGACTAAGGCACACCAATAATACAAACAGAAGCATACTTCAACTTAATTTTCATATCAGAATCACAAATGACAAAAGAAATCCACATGCCAAAATCACAACAAAAGAGTAATAAAATGGAAAGCCAAAACACTATGTCCCCACCAAACTCCACCAGTCATGTAGAAGAGTTCTACAAGGAGAACCACCTAGAGATAACCCAGGATATAGAAATAAAAGAACAATCATAAACTCGATCAAGGAATTTGATGAATTTAAAGAACACACAAACAAATCAAAGAACTGAAAGAAGATAGGGATAAACTTCTCAATGAATTCACAAAAGAGTTAGAAATATTGAAGAATACTCAGGCTGAATACTCAGGCTGAAATGAAAAAGGAAGTGAAATACTCAGTAAGCCAATTAGAAATGACAGGAGAAAGCCTAACCAATGGGATGAACGAAATGGAAATGGAGTATCAAGACAGGAAGATAAAGTGCACGAACTAGACCACTCTAGCAAAGATTATGAGAAATTTAAAAATCACAAGAATGGAATATGCAGGAATTGTGTGACACAATAAAAAGACCAAACTTACAAATCATAGGCATACAGGAAGGAGAAGAATCCCAAGATAATGGCATGGACCAGATCTTCAACAGGACTGTAGCAGAAAATTCCCCAAAATTAAAGAAAGACATGCCCATACAAATACAGGAAGCACATAGAACACCAAATAGGATCAGAAAAGAAACTACCCATAATACATCATAGTAAAAACACTAAATGTACAGAACAAAGAGAAGATACTAAAAGCAGCAAAAGAAAAACAAGTCACATACAAAGGAAAGCATATCAGAATTACAGCTGACTTATCAATGCAAACTACGAAAGCCAGAAGAACCTGAACCAAGGTATTTCCAGTTCTACATGGCAGTAGATGCCAGCCCAGAATACTTTACTCAGCAAAATGTCTATTATAATTGAGTGGGAAAGAAAAATCTTCCACAACACAAAAAGCCTGAAAGAATACTTGTCCACGAAACCAGCCCTTCAAACAATATGTGAAGCAATACAAAGAGAGGAGAAAGGAACAACTATACCCCAGGGGTAACAAAAGAAAATAAAGGAATAATTGAGGAAACACAAAATTAGACAAAGAACACAACAGCAATCAAAATGATGGCAACAAATACACATCTTTCAATAATAACCTTAAATATCAATGGACTGAATTCCCCAATCAAAAGACACAAGCTAACTGAATGGACTAAGAAACAAAATCCATCTCTTTGCTGTCTGCAAGAAACCTATCTCACTTTCAAGGACAGGCACTACCTTAAGGTGAAAGGATGGAAAAGAATATTCCAAGCAAATGGCACTAAGAAACAAGCAGAAGTTGCAATTTTAATATCTGACAAAATAAACTTCAAAATAAAATTAGTCAGAAGAGATAAGGAGGGTCTCTTCATTATGATCAAAGGAACAATTAACCAAGAAGATACTACAATCCTGTAACATATATGTACCAAATTCTGATGCACCCAAATTCATGAAAAACAACACTACAGGACTTTAAGACACAGATCAATCTCAACTCAGTAATAGTAGGGGGCTTCAATACCCCACTGTCTCCATTAGACAGGTCAACTGGACAAAGAATAAACAAAGATATGTCTGAATTAAAGGATACCATACATCAAATGGACCTAACAGATATCTTCCAAATATTCTACCCAAGCACTAAAGAATGCACTTTCTACTCAGAACCTAATGGAACTTTTTCAAAAATTGACCACATACTGGGCCACAAAATAAACCTCAAAAAATACAAAGAAATTGAAATAATCCAATGCATTCTACCAGACCACAATACAATAAAGCTCAAAATCAACACTGGGCGAAGCCCTAGTCACTACATGAACTCATGGTGGTTAAACAACACACTCCTAAACAATGAGTGGGTCAAAGGAGAAATTCAGAAAAAAATAAAAGAATTCTTGGAATTTAAAGAAAAGCACAACACAACACAACCTCTGGGATACATTAAAAGCAGTCCTAAGAGGGAAGTTTATACTTTTAAGTGTATGCATTAAAAAATTAGAAAGAGCCCAAATAAATGACCTAACACTGCAACTCAAGACACTGAAAAGGCAAGAACAAATGAAAACCAAACCCATCAGAAGAGAAGAGATAGCAAAAATCAGAGTAGAAATTAATGAAATAGGAACAAAGAAAACAATACAAAAAATCAATGAATATAAGAGCTTGTTCTTTGAAAAGCTAAACAAGACAGACAGGAAGGATTCTGTGTTTCCTCAATTATACCTCTATGACTTTGAGTGCAGAGAAAACCAACAGAATGGGAAAAATACTCCACCAATTACACATCTGACAGAGGTTTAACATTCAGAATACATAAAGAACTCAAAAAACAAAGAAACGAGACACCAAATGACCCAATTAAAAGATGGGCTAAAGATCTAAACAGAGAGTTCTCAAAAGAAGAAACAAAGATGGCTAAGAAACATCTCAAAAAATGTTCAACATTGTTAGTAATTAGGGAAATGAAAACTAAAACTTCCCTAAGGTATCACCTTACCCCAACCAGACTGGCTAGGATCAAGAGAACAAATGATACCAAATACTGGCGAGGATGTGGAGAAAGGGGAATGCTCATTCACTGCTTGCTGGTGGGATTGCAAACTTGTGCAACCCCTATGGAAAACAGTGTGGAGAACTCCTAAAAAACTAAGTGAACCTACCATATGACCTGATTATACCACTTCTTGGCATTTACCCAAAGGACTCATTTTATTATACAGACACTTGTACAACCATGTTTGTTGCTGCTCTTTTCACAATAGCTAAGAGATAGAAGCAACCTAAGTGCTTCTCAACTGACAAGTGATTAACAAAAATGTGGTATATTTACACAATGGCATTCTATTCAGAAGTAAAGAAAGATGAAATAGTGAAACTTGCAGGTAAATGGATGGATCTAAAAGCTGTTATACTAAGTGAAGTAACACAGACTCAAAAATAAAAGTTATATGTTCTCCCTCATTTGTGGATCCTAGCACAAAATACTTTAAAATTTCATGTCCTTTTAATAAGGTGATACTGTACAACAGTCTCTTCTGTATGAAATAACTACCATTATCACGACTTCAGCAGTGCCTGATTGCTAATTATCACACGACTGGGCTTGTTGTTGGTTGTGCTCCTTCATTAAAAGAGGGGTAAGCAGGGTCATTGGACCCTCATTAGAGTAACCAGCCACTCTTCCCAGCCAACCGTATGTAATTTGGCCCTAATCAGACAGGTCTCCTGGATTTGGGGAGGGCTAAAGTATACAGTCTGCGGAAGGCTAGGAAATGAAGACTTGACCTATGCTGGGTAAAGGCTTTCCAGGGTGTATACCTTCAGGTCATTCATACACTTTAGAACCCCCTCAGTTATCTCGGTAAGTAAGCTCAGAAAATTAATTCATTCCCCAGTAAAACTTTAATCAAACATTGGTTTGACACTAGAATCTTAAAAGGGAATAAGTATTGCTTACCATCTGCAGGAAAAGAAGTCTCACAGCAGATAGAAAACTTATTTGTTCATGTTATTATCTCTCATAATTATTTAAAAAAGGAAAAGGAGAATGGAAAAGATGTTAAAAGGATACGGGAATGTAGATATTTTCCAAAATAGAAAAAATGAGAAAGCCTAAGCAAGTGATGAAGGTCTATGTAGGTTTGTTATGATATATAAAGGATGAGTCAAAAATAATATACACCAAATTTTAAAATTTCAAAGGTCATAGTTTAGTCAACTAGTTTAAGGAACAAAATATATATCTAGTCAAGGTTTATCTGAGAACACTTGGTTTTTTAACCCAAGCTTTATACTACATAGCACATGGTAATTATAAGTACCAGACTGGTGAAACTAAACTTATTGGATGTTTTAACAGTCACACTTTGAGGCCTATTCTAATCTGGTCAGAGGGACTTAAAGGACAGTTTTTGCTCCTTGCCCTCCAAGGTCGACTAAGTTCCAGGGGACTATGGAACATCTCTCAAAATGTCCTGTAACCACGATGAGTCACCTGACCTCTTGTTCAGGGAGGCCATGGAGACCCCACGAGATGGACTTGAACCAGTGTCCAGTCTACAAAGAGGAGGGTCAACTTAAAGGAAACATCTCATCCATGCTTCCAAGTGAAGCCAGACATGGTCGAGCAGGACCTTTGACTGATATTCAAATAGATGGAACTGGTAAAAGGAAAAAGCTAGGAGCTCCTTCCAAGCCCATATGACCCCCGAGGAACAAATCCTCCAATGACCTTAAACGTAAATATAAATTGATTTATTTGGGCCAACTGCATGGTTTTAAACACCTAAAAGGAAAGTATAAACAAAGAGTAAAATGATCACTACATTTCTTTAAGAGTTCAAGGGATCACACTTCTCAGACATTAGGCTGAAACCTATATAAAAAGTTATTTACACAATTATCTCTCATTGATGATTTCGTTCTGAATAAGAAAGTGCTGCTCAGATGTAAGACTTCAGATCTTGGTCTGCAATACTGTAGTACCTACCTGTAGCTTAGGGAGACAACCTGCTATTGTTATAAAATGATGGCCAATTTGTTTTCTCCCCCTATCTAGATGCCTTTGAGAGGGAACTGACACGGATTCTTACCACTCCAACAGCTGAAAATGCCTGAAAGCAAATCCTGAATTCATCACTCTGGATTTCAGCCTTGGCATCAAAAGAAAAATGAGGAGGAGCCCAATAGAGGGATGCTTTTGGAAGTTCTCATCAAGAAATTTCAATGGATTTTCATATGAACATTTGAAATTTGCCCTGTTCTTTTTTCTAGTTCCCTGTCTAGAACTTGTAATGCTAATTACTCCTGCCTTTATTTCTCCTTCACATCTCCTATTCACCAGTCAAGGACTCCCCCCCTACCCCCGGAGATAAGAGTTATGCAATTTGGAAGTCTTTTAGATAGACCCACTGAAGGGTACAACCTGCGTCCCTGTTCAGCATGGAAGAAGTCAGAGCGGTCTGGTTCCCGATTCTCTATCTGCAATCTGGGTAACCTCTTCAGAGGATGGTGTGATACAAATAGGAGGTAGGAATTGGCTAGGAAGTTATTGTAAAAAGACCCCAAAGAAAAGTAGCCAGCTTTTTGGCTAAAAGTCAAAATGTCCTTAGGCCTCTTAACATACTCTGTTCCAAAGGCCAAAAATGTCAAAAGTATTTGGGAACTCTTATCTAATCCTTAAAAGATTTTTAGGGCTACCACTTCTGAGGGGGGAATGTTAGAGTAGCAAAAAGCCCTCCAAAAAGAAGAAGCACATGAAGTTATCATTAAAAAAGTGGTGGGGAGATATGGGAGGAGTTGGAAGGGAGGGAGTGGGCATGGATTTGATCAAAACACTTGATATGCTTATATCCGTGTATGAAATTCTCAATAAATTATTATAAAAAACTTTAGAGACTCTTCCATCTATGCATTTAATATGGCTCCATGTTCTATTACTTACAAAGCTTTAGCAATACTATCTTGAATT
>NW_008329362.1:3132441-3164449 GCF_000622305.1 Nannospalax galili
GTTTTTCTACAATTTTGTTTCAGTCAATGTTTGCTATATGCAAACTGAACTTCATGATTATGTATGATGAATACATAATAAAAATAAAGAAATCAAAACATAAAAAAGATGTTTCTTATAATCTTTATTTCTTCCTTTGAGAATTCTCTATTTAGATTTTTAGCTCATCTTTCAATTAGGTCATTTCCTTTCTCATTTTTTTTTTGAGTTCTTTATATATTCTGGATGTTAAATCTTTGTAAGATGCATCACTGATGAAGATTTTTTTCCCAGTCTGTGGGTGTTCTCTTTTCTTTCTTGATTGTTTCTTTTACTGTACAGAAGCTTTTTAGTTTAATGAGGTCCAACTTGTTCATTGTTGACCATAATTGCTGAGCAATTACTGTCCAATTTAGAAAATCCTTTCCTACACCTATTATTTTGTAGGTTACTGCCAATATTTTTTTCTAATAGTTTCAGGGTTTCCAGTTTCACATTGAGGTCTTTCATCCATTTGGAGTTGACTTTTGTGCAAGGTGAAGGATAAGATTCTAATTTCATTCTTCTACAAGTGGAGATCCAGTTTTGCCAGCACCATTTGTTGAAGATGCTGTCTTTCCTCCATTGTGTGTTCTTGGCACCTTTGTCAAATATCGGGTAGCTGAAATTGCATGTACTCTGGTTTGGGCCTTCAATGATGTTCCATTGATCTATATGTCTATTTTTTGTGCCAGTACCATGCTATTTTTATGACTATAGCTCTGTAGTATACTTTGAGATCTGATCTAGTAATCCCCACAGCATTGTTCTTTGTGCTCAGGGTTGCTTTGGCTATTCGGGATCTTTTGTTCTTCCATATGAATTTAAGGATGATTTTTTTTCTAATTCTGTTTCAGCATGTCATGGCGATTTTGATTGGGATTGCATTGAGTCTATATATTGCTTTTTATAGGATGGTCATTTTACAACATTAATTCTTCCAATCCATGAGCATGGGAGGTCCTTCCATCTCCTGGTGTCTTCCTCTATCTTTTTCCTTAAAGATTTAAATTTTTCATTGCAGAGATCTTTGATGTCTTTGGTCAGGTGTATTCCAAGATTATTTTTTCAACTATTGTGAATGGGAGAGTTTCCCTGTACTCTTTCTCCAATTGTTGGTTATTGGTATATAGAAAGGCTACTGATTTTTGTAGATTGATTTTGTAACCTGCCACTTTACTGAAAGTGTTGATCAGTTCTAGGAGTTTTCTGGTGAAATATCTGGGACCTCTTAGGTATAGTATCATATCATCTACAAAAAGGGATAGCTTGACCTTTTCTTCTCCAGTTAGTATTCCTTTAATTTCCCTCTCTTGTCTTATTGCTCTGGCAAGAGTTTCAAGCACTATGTTGAAAAGGAGTTGAGATAGTGGACATCCTTGTCTGGTTCCTGATTGTGATGGGAATGCTTCTAGTTTTTCTCCATTTAGAATGATGTTGGCTGTGGGTTTGTTGTATATGGCTTTAATTATGTTTAGGTATGTTCCCCCCAGTCCAGTTCCCTTCAGGTTTTGGAACATAAATGCATGCTGATTTTTTTCAAAAGCCTTTCCTGCATCTATTGAGATGACAATGTTATTTTTGTCTTTGAATCCATTTATATGATTGATGACATTTATTGACTTGTGTATATTGAACCATGCCTGCATCTCTGAAATAAAGTCTACTTGATCATGGTGAATGATCTTTTTGATGTACATCTGTATGCAGTTTGCACGTATTTGGTTTAGAATTTTTGCATCTATGTTCATTAAAGATATGGGTCTATAGCTTTCTTTTTTGGTTGTGTCTTTACCTGGCATGGGTATTAGAGTGATGCTGGCTTCATAGAAGGAATTTGGGAGTTATCTTTCTGTTTCTATATTTTTGAATAATTTAAGTAGTATTTGTTGAAGGTCTTCTTCAAATATCTGGTAGAATTCTACTGTAAATCCATCTGGGCCTGGGTTGTTCTTTTTACTTGGGAGGCTTTGTATTACTGTTTCAACTTCCTTATATGTTATGGGTCTGTTTAAATGGTTGATTTCTTCTTGGTTTAACTTTGGTGTTCCCAAAGATTTTAGATATCCATCCATTTCTTTTAGGTTTTCAAATTTAGTATAGTATAGTATAGTATAGTATAGTATAGTATAGTATAGTATAGTACAGTTCCCTTATAATGTTCTGGATCATTTTGGTGTCTGTTGTGATGCTTCCCCTTTCATCTCTGATTTTGTTGATTTGGATTTTCTCTTCCTTTCTTTTGGTTAATTAGGCTAAGGGTCTGTCTATCTTGTTCAGCTTTTCAAAGAACCAGCTCTTATACTCATCGATTCTTTGTATTGTTTTCTTTGTTTCTATTTCACTATCTCTGCTTTGATTTTTGTTATTTCTTCTCTTCTGCCAGGTTAGGGTTTCATTTGTTCTTGCCTTTCCAGAGTCTTGAGTTGCAATGTTATGTCATTTACTTGTGCTCTTTCTGATTTTTTAATGTAGGCACTTAGAGTGATAAACTTCCCTCTTAGGACTGTTTTTAAACTGTCCCAAAGGTTTTGTTGTGTTGTATTGTCCTTTTTGTTGGATTCCAGGAATTCTTTTATTCCTTTCTTAATTTCTCCTTTGACCCACTCATCATTTAGTAGTGTATTGTTTAATCTCCATGAGTTTGTGTAGTGACTAGAGCTACTTCCAGTGTTGATTTTGAGCTTTATTGCATTGTAGTCTGTCAGAATGCATGGAATTATTTCATTTTTTTGTACTTTTTAACGTGTTTATTTATTTATTTATTTATTTATTTTCACCTTTAAAAAATTTTTTAGAAGCATTTCATTACAGCTTTAACATACCATTAACAGTTTCTAGAGCAAAGCTACATCTCTTTCAAAAGTGGCTGTAAAATTTTTAGGTTTGAATTAATACAGTTATACAATATTGAATTCATTATAAGCCCTGTAAGTCATAAAATTGAATGAGTTTTTAACCTTTAAAAAAGATCTCCATTTCATTTTAAAATATACTGTTCCTTACAGAAAGATACATTGTTTTTGCTTATAACACTGAGATGCTGGCACATGCATCTCTAATCTGTATGTATCTGATTATTACTAGTCCTAATCGGTTGCACTCAGATCTGTGGCACCTGTGTATGTCTATAAAGTCATCGGGTAAGTTTCAATGGTAATGTTTATCAGCTCTACTAATTAACATGAAGTATAATTTTATGCTTCCTCCTCAAATATAATTCACTTTTAAAAATTTGTTGATTTAGTGTGTGTGTGTGTGTGTGTGTGTGTGTATCACATGGAACATCCCAAACCATCTTATTCAACTGTACACCCACTTCCCATATGGCACCCTCCCATCAACATTTTGTATTTGTTGAGGTTTGTTTTGTGCCCCAGTATGTGTTCAACTTTTGAGAATATTCTATGGGGTGCTGAATAGAAAGTGTATTCTTTGATGGTTGGGTGGAATCGTCAGAAGATGTTTGTTAGGTCCATTTGATGTATGGTATCATTTAATTCAGTTTCTCTGTTTGTTCTTTGTCCAGTTTACCTATCTAATGGAGACAGTGGGGTATTGAAGTCTCCTACCGTTACTGAGTTGGGGTTAATCTGTGTCTTAAAGTCCTGTAGTGTTGTTTTTATGAATTTGGGTGTGCCAGAATTTGGTGCATATATGTTACAGATTGTAGTATCTTCTTGGTTAATTGTTCCTTTGATCATAATGAAGAGACCCTCCTTATCTCTTCTGACTAATTTTATTTTGAAGTTTATTTTGTCAGATATTAAAATTGCAACTTCTGCTTGTTTCTTAGTGCCATTTGCTTGGAATATTCTTTTCCATCCTTTCACCTTAAGGTAGTGCCTGTCCTTGAAAGTGAGATAGGTTTCTTGCAGACAGCAAAGAGATGGATTTTGTTTCTTAGTCCATTCAGTTAGCTTGTGTCTTTTGATTGGGGAATTCAGTCCATGATATTTAAGGTTATTATTGAAAGATGTGTATTGGTTGCCATTGTTTTTATTACTGTTTGCATTCTTTGTCTAATTTTTTGTTCCACAATTATACTTTTATGTAGCTTCTTTCATTGCCCCTGGGGTATAGTTGTTCCTTCATTCTTTATATTGCTTCAAGTATTCTTTGAAGGCATGGTTTTTGTGTACATGTATCCTTTCAGGCTATATATGCCATGGACGATTTTTATTTCCCCCCTTAACTATAATAGACATTTTTGCTGGGTAAAGTATTCTGGGCTGGCATGTATGGTCATTTTGAACCAGTAATACCTTGATCCAGGCTCTTCTGTCTTTCATAGTTTGCACTGATAAATCGGCTGTAATCTGATGTGCTTTCCTTTCTATGTGACTTGTTTTACTTTTGCTGCTTTCAGCAGTCTCTCTTTGTTCTGTACATTTGTTGTTTTTACTATGCTATGTCATGGGGAGTTTCTTTTCTGATCCTGTTCTATTTATTGTTTTTACTATGTTATATCATGGGGAGTTTCTTTTCTGATCCTGTCTATTTGGTGTTCTCTGTGTTTCTTGTGTTTGTATGGGGATGTCTTTCCTTAATTTTGGGAAATTATCTTCTACAGTTCTGCTTAAATTCTGGTCAATATCATTAACCTGAAATTCTTCTCCTTTCTCTATGCCTATGATATGTAGATTTGGTCTTTTCATGGTGTTCCACATCTCTTGCATATTCCATTCCTGTGTTTTTAAAAGTTTTTCATAATCTTTGCTTGAGTAGTCCAGTTCTTCAACTTTTCCTCCAGTGTTGATTTTCTGTTTTCCAGTTTATTCATTCTAGTGGTGAAGCTTTCTTCTTTGTTTCAAGTTGACTTATTGAGTTTTTCCTTCCTTTCTTTCTTCATTTCAGCCTGAGTTTTCTTTAATGTTTTTCTTTTATGAATTCATTCAGAAGTTTATCCCTATCTTCTTTTAGTTCTTTGATTTGTTTGTGTGTTCTTTAAATTCGTTTAATTCTTTGATCATGTTTATGATTGTTCTTTCAAATTCTGTGTCCTGGGTTATCTCCAGGTGGTTTTCCTTGTAGAATTCTTCTACAGGACTGGTGGAGTTTGGTGGGGACATAGTGTTTTAGCTTTCCATTTTATTATTCTTTTGTTGTCATTTTGGCATGTGAATTTCTTTTGTTGTTTGTCTTCTTTTGTTGAATTAAAGTTTGTTTCTGTTTGTATTACTGGTGTGCCTTGGTTGTTTTTTCATTGATCATGTAAATCTGGTTGGTCTAGGTTTCAGGTTCTTTCAGGTTTTATTTTGGAGGGAACGGGTGGCTTCAGATTAGCTATTTGGGGGCTCCCACAGAAGCCCAAGTCAGGATGCAGTCAGGTATACTCAGGCTTCCTTCTAATGTTTGGACCCTTGCTAGTGGGTTCTCAGAGCACAATGGGGGAAGTTCCCTAAGGGCAGGCCGATTTTGGCACTTAGGCAGCCTGCTGAGTTCTCAGCCCCTGCGTCAATGGAAGCTTGATCAGGCACTCTCAGGCTGTCTACTAAGGTCTCAGACTCATGCCACAATAGGGCAGATGCCTGCCCTGGGGCCATGTGAGGGGCTTAACATTAAGGGGTAGGGTATATTGAGATTTGGGGAAGTTCATCATACTCAGAGGCTGGATCCAGGTGCTCTCAGGTGGTCTGCTGAGTTCTCAGCCCCTACACCAGATGGAAGCCAAATCGGGCATGCTCAGATAATTTATTTTTAAATTCTCTTGACAAGTCTGAGATACAGCCAGAGTGAAGATCCAGTGATTATTTTTTGCATGTATTAAGTTTGAGCAATTTCAAAACAAATGTGTCTTGGATTACTGGGGCTTATATACAGCTACTTGGTTGTGAGATAAGCATTCCATCACCCTGACTTGCACGATTTATTCCAAGTCCCCACTTGTAAAACCGTAGACATTTCTTTTGCAGTTTCCTCAGTAGAAGCTCCCAGATCCCTGTGCTGAAGCTCACAGATGATCCATTAATTCAGCCACCAGAACATGACCCAGAAACAAATTTGAATAGTTTGTTTCTTTGGAGTTCATAAATATTTGTTCTAAAAGTTTTAAGGCCCAGATGACAAAGGTGACCTTCAAATCCCACCTTGCTCTGTACTTTAAAATTTTTTTTTATTAACATATATTAGCTATGTATAATATTGCATTTAATTGTGACATATCTATACACGTACATAATGCATTTTAATCATGTTCACCCCTACTTACTCTCTCTTGCCCCCTCCCCACTTCTGCTGATCTCCTTCCTCTTTCCAGCTAGTCCCCCTACTATCATGACTTTCTTGTGTGTGACTCAGTGAGCATGGGTGATGGGCTATTTATAGGACCATGGACATGTCATCAGAGGCTTGGATGAGATTAGGAGTTAGAAACTGGTCAGGTAGTTCTAGGGCACTGACCCCAAAGATTAGCAGTTTCCTTTGCCAAAAGCCAGAAATAGCTAGATTAAATCGATAACCCAACTCTTAAATTATTTCAGATGCTCAACTGTTGAAGAGGGGTATGTTACAGGGATTGGCATCCTTGGAAGCCATTGAAGATAGACCCCTCCTTCATGGTCAGTTTTGGATCCCACCTCATATTTCCCTGGCCACACTAAAAAGGAAACCCTCCCAGATGCCTATCTTTAGGATTCAAAGTACAATATTAGAAAGTGGAGGTTTGGGAGCTGAAATTTTCAAGACTATTAAGGGAAATTACTCCTTCCTGGTCAAAACAACAGAATCTGAGTTTTGCCTCTGGCCCTTAGTACAAACATGATATTCTGATCTGCTCCAAAGATTAAAGCATTATGTACTATTGTCTCCTTCCTTGAATGTTAATTGGGCTGTACCTATCAATCACCCAAGCAGGAGACCACCCCACCAGAAAGCTGATTCACTTGCAGACATGCTAAGGAAATGTGAGGAATACTCATTCCCTTAATGAGATAATGTGATTATTCTCCATAAGGCAGCTGCCCACAGACCTTCCCTGCAGCACTGCTTGGCCTACCTGCTTTTCTGAGATCTAAGTCAAAAACTGTAACTTTTCCTTTTCCTTCTTTCTATGTTTTGTTTTGATGATACTAACCGAAATCCTCGCCACATTTTCTCTGACCTTCTGGGCTTTATCGCTTGTTCTCTGAAGCTCCCTCCCGGACCCTTTCTCCATCCGGCTGCTTGCTGACCTCCATTGCTGGGCATGCTGGCTTTCTTGTATCCTAACTCCGGAAGAAGTCTTTCTCTCTTCTTCTCCATCTCCCTCCTCTTGGCAGCTGCTGAGATTTACAGCTTGCCCACCTGTCTTAGTTTGTTTCTTCATTGCTGTGACAAAATACTCTGACCAATACCAACTTGGGGAGGAAAGGGTTTATTCAGCTTACATCTCCCAGGTTGCAGTTCATCAGGGAGCCCAAGGTAGGAACTCAGGGCAGGAACCTGGAAGGAGGAGCTGGAGCACAGACCATGGAGGAATGCTGCTTCCTGGCTTGTTCCCCTGGCCCCTGCTCAGCCTTCCTTCTTATGCAACACAGGCCCACCTGCCCAGGGGTGGCACCACCCACAGTGGGCTGGGCCCTCCCATGTCACTCATCTAGAAGATGCCCCTCAGACATAGCCACAGGTCAGTCCAATAGAGGCAATTCCCCGATTGAGGCTCCCTCAACCCAGGTGTGTCAAGTTGACACTAAAGCTATCCAGCACACCACCCTATTGTTTTTCTTTCAAACTCTGGTAAAATGGTCTCCAAGCTTCCTTCTGGGTCCTTTTAAAATTTGTTATTAATGAGACTAAGAATCCAAAAGGAACCTTGGTTTTCCCAGCAGCAGCTACACCACTGTGAATGGAAGTTCCTGATAGAACAGAACCTTACATTAGACCTGCTGCAAGGCTGATTAAATGATTAGAACTTCAGTGATTGTGGAGAGTTTGGAATGCTGCAGGTCCAGAGCCCAATTGCGGTTTGTCTTGGGCTGTCTTTAGCCCCCTTGTCTACCTCTGTGTCTGACCGAACATCCTTGTGACTAACAGGTAAAACATTTTGGACTGCATTAACAGATCACTAGCTTCCACCAACTTAAAGGCTCAGATTGTCCTCAGATACTGTCTCAGGCCTATAGCAGAGATTTCCCTGCTTCGCCATAACCAGCCCACCTAATGTTTCCACTAAGGTATTTGAAAAGTGCCTTGATTTATGACTTTCTTTGTTCTGTTACTGGATTTTGGGATAACCTGAGTCTGTGTTCCAGGCTGTGGTCATTCATATTTGACCCCTGAACAAACTGTTTATTATCCACTTTGATGTGAGAGTTGTTTTTGCATGGATACCTTCCACTGCAGAAAATATTTCTCCCTCCCCCAGCAACTGTTAACTCCTGTAGATCTGGAGGGAGAGATGGGGCCTTGTGAGCCCATCTCCTCAGCAAATGTGGAGCTGAGGTGAACCTCCAGAGGCTTAGCAAAATGAAAGCCAAGACCTCCTCTGTAATAAAGAAGCAGGGGTAAGGCATGAAAAGCAGTTGGGGTGGATGCTGTGTTGTGATGAGTTTCATTATTGCACAAGGAGTGGGAAGAATTCTGGGATTTTGGATGCTCCTCTGTTTAAAGACAACCAGGACAAAGCTATACTGTATCATTTGTGAGAAGTCAGACATTTGAGCCAATAGCAAAAATCTTTACAGAGCATTTGTAGAGCTAGAAGAGGTGAAATCTCACAGATTATTCAGTAAAAATTTCTCACTTTAAAGAAGAGAAAAGAGGAAGTAGGTACAAATAGATTCTAGACTCTACATTTGGTCAACTTTCACCATTCTGCTCTTTACCAATCCTTTACTCTGTACCAACCCTTCACATTGTTTGCACATAATCAAAGTTTTCATTTGCTCTAGCCTTGCTGCTTTTTAAATTGATTTAGTTACCTACTGATCCTTAGGTGTTGAAACTCAAGTCTCACCCACTGGGGAGACTTCACTGAGCAAAAATAAAGCCATGCACTGATGGGGCAAGCCTATTCTCTAGCTCTCAAGGTGCATGGTCCTTTGGGGCTTCGCTCTCATTCTTTCCCAAGGGGTCACCAGTGTGTCAGCTGTTTCAAAGCAGAGCTCAAGGTACAATCCAAGAAAGGATGGAGTCTTTAGGATGTGTTTCTTTGTATATAACTTGTTCTTCCAGTGCATCCCTCTGCATCTCTGGAATGTAAAGACTGCTTTGCATGAAGAACCTTTGTCCTGTGAGGGGTACTGCTGTCATGGTGTAAGGTCTTGGACTGCTTCCAAGTCATCCTTCCATCTGTAGTTTATCCTCATGCTTGAGCAGAGTGGTACAGCAGCCAGCTTCTGGGCACAGTAAAATAAACAAATGGGACAAATGAACAAATAAGTAGGATGAAGAATAGGATGTGAACCCAGGGCTTCCTGATGGGCTCCTGGCCCTTCCATGACACTCTTTGGAAATGACTTTTCCCCATAATCATTTGTACTTTCTAATTTCTAACACATTTCTTTTCTCTTAAACCAAGTCATTTTTTAATTTAGTCTTCTTTCCCTCTTCCCATTCCTCACTTTCCACAATTTCCTCTTTAACCTTTCAGTCCAAGGATTGGTTTTAATTACTGAAGCACGACTGTGCCAGGTTGCTATCAGAGAACAGTGTATTGGTTGTAGGATTTTAACTCTTTTCTTGACTCAAAATTTCTGATGGTGGAATAAGATTTGTTTATGAGATGAAGAATGTAGAATAAAGAATATGTGAAGCTGGTGTGTGTGTGTGAAATAATTCCAGTACTTGAGAGGGGAAGGGGGGAAGGCAGGAGGATTACAAGGTGAAGGTCAGCCTCAGCTACGTAATGTGTTCATGGCCATCTGGGCCACAAAAACAAAAGAGGAAAAGAAAAAGTGTGTGTGTGTGTGTGTGTGTGTGTGTGTGTGTATGTGTGTGTGTGTGTGTGTACACTGTATGCCACTTTAGTAGAGTTCAAGATAGAGGAAAATTTTACATCATATATAGCGATGAATGCTTATAATAGCCTTTTAAGGTGCATTTTGATGTGAGTAGTGATTTCCTTAAATTCTTCTCATCCTGTCCTCAGTGTCTAGTACAAAGAATCTTTTTCCCTAATATATGGTAGGAAAAGGCAAGCAGAAATGTTATGTTAGTCTAAATGTCTTAGTATCAAAATGAAGTGGACCCTTTCCACTCTTGCTCCATGGGTTATAATTGTCATGTGACCCTCCCATACTAACTCCAAGGGAAGTTGGGGCTGAGAGGAGCATCTACACACTGCCATACTTGGGGTACTTGGCAAAGCATAGTCAGTGTTACAATCCACTTCAATAGAGAAAACAATTTTTTGTTTATCATCAGAAACCACATTCCACTACCTTATAGTCCCAACCGCATTTGTCATCATTTCAGATTTTATTTATTTTTATTTTTAATTCTGTGTATATGCATGGTATCTGTGTGTGGGTTTATAAAAGTAAATGCAGTGCCTGTGGAGGCCAGAAGAGGATGCTGGATCCTCTGGAACTTGAGTTACAGGCAGTGTGAGCTGCCCATTGTGGGCGCTGGAAACTAAACAGGGGTCCTCTGGACAGGCAGTAAGTGCTTTAGCCAGTACCATCTCTCTAGTCCAGAACCTACCATTTAAATGGATCATTTTTTGCTGAAGAGCACAAGCCCTTAATTTGTTGCTTCTATTTCAGGCTAGAGCAATGATGCTCTATTTAAATAAATAAAATAATATGATGTTCTATCTATCTGCTAAGACATTAGAAGGAAAAAGCAGAAGTAAAAGAATAGGTATTTATTTTATACTTTATTCTCCTTTTATTAAAATTGAATATACATATATATATGTGCACTTTGTGAGTAAATCAAAGAATTTTCAAAAGCTGACCCACTTGTGTAACCACGCTCAGATCAACAGCAACTTGTCAATAACCTAGAACCTTCTTAGTCCATGACCTCCTAGAGGCAGCACAGTCCTGCTTCCTAACACCCTAAATGAATTTGTACTTTACATAAATTGGATCACACAGTATGTAGTCTCTTGTTCTAGGCGTCATTCACTTGGCATTGTGTTGAGTTTTATGTATTATGCCGTTAGATGGCTTATGAATAGAGTCACATGCTTAAAAAAATTAAAAGCAATCATTAACCAGTGGGCAGGCTGAAGTTCATTTTAACCACCAATACTTATAGGTTAGAAAAATGGAAAGCATCTTCATGCTTCATTGATCATGTGCTTCTCTTGATCTGTTTTCCAGTAGGTTATCTTGTCCCTAACAAGTCACATTTCACCACTTATTCATGTTATTTGTGGTTATCAAGTTTCCATAATGTTTTTCTGGTTCAGAAACAAATCCATTCACAGTTCTTTTCTCACTGTCCTTGCTCACTTTCCCCTCAGTTTCTGTTGCTGCATGCGCACATGCACACACGCACACAACCTCTCCACGCACACTTTTCTCATGCTTGTCTCATACAATGATTCCTTCTCAAATTTTCATGCCAGGGTAAAGTTGAGCTTAGAAAAATCTCAGCAATGCTTGTTGAGAAACTTTGTCATGTATTTCTTATTTATGAAGATTAAAGACACAAAATATTAATGGAGAAATTTAGCATTGCCTTTATATAAAACTGCTAAAGCATTGTAAATTGAAGAAAAACAGGCTTGTTGAGAGGAATCTTTTATATTTTTATTATTTTTACTTATTTACCTATTTTGTGTGTATATGTTTGTATGTGAGGGTATGTATGCATGTGAATATGGAGGCCAGAGACTGATGTTGGTGTCTTCTTCCTCAATCATTTTCCACCTTATTTTGGGGGACAGCATCTCTTACTGATTTGGTGAGGCTGGCTAGTCATGGAGCCCCAGAAATCCTCATTTTTTACCCTCCCCAGAACTGGATGACAAGTGGGACACTCATCTTCCCCTTTTCCCCCTTGGATGCTAGGGATCTGAGCTCAGGTCCACATGCTTGTACAACAAGCACTTTACCAGCTAAGCCATCTGCCCAGCCCCCGGAACCTTTGATTTTTGGTATGGTAACTTCATGCTTGAAATAGTCACACATTTCCTGTTTAAGTCTTAAATGATGATCTCTGTAAACATACTTTTGACAATCATCATTGCTAAGACATTTTTGCACACTTAATAAAAATTAAAACCTTAAAATATATCAAAAGCATTTTTGAAAAAAAAAATCATAACTTGTGCTTTTTCCCCCCCAGTGACAACTGCAACATTGAAATTTCCTTTGCTAATGAGGATATATTTTTCTTATCAAAGTTTTTGAAACAGAGACAAAGCTCTATTTTAGGACAACTCTGAACACTGGAGGAGAAACCACACAATCTGCATAGATGATCATCTGAAAGGCCTCACAGACTGGGAACAGGAAGAAGCACCAGCATCCACAACTTCAGGGAGATGGAGCCACTGATTGCACCTACCTTCTTCCCAGCCTTCAGCCTCTCCTGACCCTCCCTCCATTCTCTGGAAGGTCACCTTAATCTATTTTGGCAGTTTGGAAACAAACTCCTCTCCTTATGAATGTTGAAAGGTGGTCCTTAAATGATCAATTCATACCCTAACTCCTGGAACCTGTAAATGTTACCCAATTTAGAAAAGGCTATTTGCAGATATGCTCTGTTAAGCATCTTGAAATGATGACATCAGCCTCTATTACCTGGTGCACCCTAAATGCAGCAATAAGTGCTTTTGTAAGCAATGCACAGGGCAGGCATCTTCTCCAGTTCCGGCTGCTGTAGTAGAAGACATAGTCTGGATGACATACAGACAAAAATGTGTTTCCCACAGCCTGGGAGCTGAAAATCTGAGACCTGGGTGCCTACACGGCAGGGTCTGATGAGGGCCCTCTGGCTAGGCTGCAAACTTCTAACTTCTTATATCCTCATGAGGCTGAAAAAAACGAGTGAGCTGGCTAGTTTTCTGGCCCCTTCTTAGAGGGCAGGAATTCCATGTGTGAAAGTTCCACAGTCCTGACCTAATCACCTTCCAAACACCCCATCTGTTAATAGCATCACATTGAGGATATGATTTTAGTGCATGGATTTGGGGAAAGACAAACACATTCAGCCCGTAACTGTGGGGTTGACAGAAGAGGGGGAGAGGACGTGATGATGGAGACAGACTATAAGGATGTAGCTATCAGGTGCAAGTCAAGGAATGTCAAAGCTACCAGAAACAAGAAGAGGCACAAGAGCCCCCTTTAGAGCTTCCCGCTGAAAATGTTGCCTTTGCTCACACCTTGATTCCAGGCTTCTGTCTGCCGGAAGAAGGGAATCATGCTTGTTGTTTTAAGTTGTCAAGTTTGTGGTGACTTGAGCACAGATCCTTCACCCTCAGTGGGTGGTGGGCACATGACCTGGATCTCTTTTCCAGGTAGAGTTTCAGGAGGAGACCTTACAGAGTTTCCTGCCTTTGAAGTGTACACTGGTACATGGTATACACTGGAATTCACACAATGATCCCCAGATGGGACTCTTGACTCCACACTGGCGTTTTACCAATGCTGAGGGGTCGGGTTATCATAGACTATCTACTCAGTTCCTCCGGTGGAGATACACTACCCCCACACTGGGCTGCTACTAGCACCAAGCTCATCCTGTGTGCTTTCATGTGTTAGAAAAGCACATTAGTTACTATTAAAATATCTATAGTTCTGACGGGAAAAATATAAGTTGATGGTATGTTGGAAATAGTCAAAACTTTCATTTTCATTTATTTTAAAAATTTATTTATTTTTATTTTATGTGTATGAATGCTCTGCCTGTATGTAACTGCACCACGTGGAGTGACCATGGAGGTCAGAAGAAGGTATGGGGTCCCCTGGAACTGGAGTTATAGACTGGTATTAGCTTCCATGTGGGTGCTGGGAACTGAACTTGTGTCCTCTCGAAGAGCAGCCAGTGCTCTTGACTACTCAGACATCTCTAGCCCCCTCATTTTTATTTTTATTGAAAACATTCCTTGCGTACAGGACAAAAGACCATGAAGAGCCTGGTAGGTATTGGTAGTGCTACTCTGGGTTTGGAATTATCTTAAATTCATCCATTAGTTTCTCATTCTCTCCCTCATCTCTCCCCCCTCCCCCGCTTCTTTTTCCTTCTCTGCCAAGGATTGACCTAGAGCCTTGCACAAGCAGGCAGGTACTCTACTCCTGAGCTACATCCTTAGCCCTGACCTTCATTTTTATTGAATATCTAATGCAGTCATTTTGAGAATCA
The DNA here is from genome assembly GCF_000622305.1 of Nannospalax galili. Lineage (NCBI taxonomy): Eukaryota > Metazoa > Chordata > Mammalia > Rodentia > Spalacidae > Nannospalax > Nannospalax galili. Next base: position 3,146,698 of record NW_008329362.1, read on the forward strand.
ACAAAAGTTTTGAGAAATTTCCCTCAGCTCACTGGGGTCACTGTTTGCTTTCCATGGTTCCTTCCTCTGCCCCCTGGGAACCATTACTCTATGCCGTTCTGATTCAACTTTCCTGAACATGTCCTTGGAGCTTTTGTCTTCTGTTATCATACAAAAAATATAGCAGGGTATCCAAGCAAAGTATTTGGCTCAGGGAGATCACATTGATCATCTAAGAGTGTGGTCTCCCATGAGCATGCTGAGATGGATTTAAATTACTCTTGATTTTCTGATAAGAGCTGCTCCTTAGATGACCTCTGTTCTGTCAAAACTGTTCAGAGGTGGCAATGCTGGGAAATGAGATTTCTTCAAAGCATTCTGGAAAGTGTATATGCGCTGCATATTATGACATATTGTGTACAGTGGAATTATCTGTTGCATGGAGTTGAACTTGGGTTTGCCAGTGATGTGCAAGAGTCTACACACTGTGGCCTAACTATACGTAGTCATGGGGATTCCTGACCTCAGATTGTAGTCTCAAGGAACCAGGGCAAGGATTTTTCCAAAGATGATCTATGGTCATAAGTTATGTAAAACATTTATAAAGAAAACACTAAAATAGACAACATGGTAAGTTAAGGCTAGTGAACAGCTTTTAGAACTACAGGATGGATGTATGGGCTCCACATGTCTTGGAGCAGAGCAGGAGATGGGAAGGCAAGGTTCCTTCCTTCAAGACCAGAGCACAGTGACATTAAGCAGAACACGGGCTGAGCTGAACACGAGCAGTGGCCATTTTCACTTCTGGAAGCTCCCGAGTGAACAGTAGAAGTGACAGGGGACACAGCAGCATCACAGAGGCCATCTGTAGAATTGCCTTGTGTGAATAGTACAGTTGGGGTTGTAGTTGGGAAAGATTAGGCCAGACCCTTCAGGAATAAGCAGCATCTTAATGGTCCCAGAATGGGACTGAAGGAAGATGACACTGTTTACCTAGACGAAGGGGATTCCTTCTTTTCTATATAATGTAAATGCCCCAACCTATTTTATAGGTAGATAATCAAGGCACATAAGGGAACTGGACTTTTTCCATCAGTTCATAAGAAACAAAGTCATAATCAAACCCAGACAGCCCAGCTAGGCACTCACCTTGCAATAATTTGATTAGCATTTAAATCCAGTTAAGATAGATGAAGAATTGCTCTGCTTTTATTCTGATAATTGCTCCAAGAAGTGGAAATAAATTGTGCATGAGATGTTTACATGTTAGTGTGCATTAGAGTTACAGAGTGGTAGAGGGTCTCTGTGGCATTTTACAATAAATGAGTCATGCAAGGTATTCAGCATTTGGCTTTGGAAAAATTGAAACTGTCTATGTGTACAAGATTGAGATAATATTTATTTCAACAAAACACTTTGAGTCTGTTCATTTTTATACATGGAGGTTTGGAAACCCTGACATTTGCATAGCCTAGCTGGTGTAATCTATTTTGGTGTTAATGTTCTCCATTTTCTAATGAAATTAGTTTTAGGTAAAAGGGAAGTCTGTATTAAAGCAAGTGTTTTCACCATGGTGGTGTTTATCTTAACCAAACTCCTGTCCAAATTGGCTCCTGGAATGCAAGTTCTTATAGATCATAAAGTTAGGAAAGTTGAAATGATAGAACTGATTTTCTGAAGATTTTTAAAACTCTAACGTGTTAACATTTTCAATTGACTTTTGAGAACACAGACAGTCTTTCTTCCTTTATTACTATTCGTGCCTAGAACATCATGCTGTGGCTACTGATCCTTAATGCACACCAGGAAAAGTTACTTAATTTCTCTGTATTTTTTATCTAAACAAATATAAATCATTGTTGTCATCTTTCTTTTTAGGAGAGGCTAGCTGTGAAAAATATAATAAACCTTTCTGTAGTATGTGAAGCCTCAGCAAAAGTTGTAAGTTTGCTCTTTGGAAAGCCATTCAAATGAAGAAAGAAGTCATCTAATTAAAGCCATCAGCAAGTAGAGAGTACTAGTGTAGAGATGCCCTAAAAAACCTGAACTCCAGTGTTACTTTTTTCATGAATTCCAGGCACACTTTCCTGGGCATCCTCCCCTTGGGTATGACATTCAAAGAAGCACATCGCAGACATAATGCACCAGTTTCTTCTCTCCACTGCTCCTCCCAGGCCTGAACACTGTTTCCACCCAACACTACAGCTGGAAATGGCAGAATCATCGTGCCTTGTACCTGATTATTTTGTTTCTTAAGATAATTCCCTATAATGAGTTATTTCTAACCCCTTTTAAAAAGAAAACCAGCTCTCGGGCGGGAGAGGCAGGCAGATCTCTGTGAGTTCAAGGCCAGCCTGGTCTACATAGTGAGTTCCAGGACAGCTGGGGCTACAGGGAGACCCTGTCTCAAAAAGACAAAAAACTGAGAGTACAGTAGGCCAAGGTGTGAGCTCAAGGCCAGCCTGGTCTACATGGTGAGTTCTAGACCAGCTGAGGCTACAGAGAGACCCTGTCTCAAACAGAAAAAAAAAAAAGAAAGAAAGAAAACTATTTCAAATACACACAAAAATACTAACATTTTCCATACAACTTTCACCAAAGAGTGTCATTCACTTATTTTTTAAGACAAGATCTGACTATGTAGCTTTGACTGGCTTGGAATTTGTTAATGTAGACCAGGTTGGCTTTGAGTTTGAGACCCAACCTGGTCTACGTAGCAAGTTCCAGGCTAGCCAGAGCTATGTAATGAGACCCTGTCTCAAAAAAGCAAAAGCACAAAACACAAAAAGAGCTTTTTCTAAGATAGTAAAATGGTCATAATCCTAGAAATCAACACTGATGTGCTGCCTAACTCAGAAAACCTATTCAGGTTATTCCAATTGTCTCTAACATTTACTGTAGCACTTTGCAGGCACAGGACACAACAAAGAAATCACACTTCCACTTAGTTTTCCCATATCTTGGTCTTCCTGCTTCTTGGACCTTCTGTGGTTTTCATGACAGTGATATTTTTTTCTTTTTTAAAAAAAGATTATTTATTATTTAAATTTTGTGTGTATGAGTGTTTTGTCTGCATGCGTGTAAGTGTATCATGTGTGTGCAATGCCTTCAGAGGCCAGAAGGGGGCATCGGATCTCCTGGAACTGGAGTTAGCTACTATATGGGTGCTGGGGATCAAACCCAGGTTCTCTTGAAGAACAGCAAGTGTTCTTAATTGCTGACCCATCTCACCAGCCCTGAGAGTGACATTTCTTGAGAGTGTAATCCATTGACTGTTTTTTAGAATGTTTTCTAGGTGAGTGTTATCTTACCTGCCATAGTTTATGGTGCATAGGCATCATGGTCTTGTCAATGGATCATGTCAAGCTCCCCTAGTGTCAGTTTGTCACACTTAATGCAATGCTGTTATTTTTCATGACTCTGTTAATTCATCATTTACCCCCTCAACTCTTCACTCTCCAGTAACTAACCCTTTAGTACTGTTAAGTCTGAAAAATCTACCCAGTTAAGACTTTCTTCTCCATTCCCTGGTTTTACCTAGACATTCACTTTCCACCTTGGTCTCACTTCCAATACCCCTTTCATAACCTTGACAAACTTGAATTTCTGAAATTCAAACTTTCCCACTAATCTCCTTGATCTTTAATGATTAAGACTTTCAGTTCTACCTAGTTGTTCATATTATCACACGTGCAACACTAACTCTTCAAAATAACCTTTGCATAAAATTTTCCTTTGGGGGACTTGAGAGATGGTGCAGTTAAGAGCACTGGTTGCTCTTGTAGAGGACCCAGGTTTAATTCTTAGCACCCACATGGCAGCTAACAAACCATCCATAACTCTGGTTCCAGGGGATCCAATACCCTCCCCTGACCTCTGCAGGCATTGCATGACATGGGTGCACTTACATACATGTAGGCAATACACTCATACACATAAAATAAAAATAATAAAATATGTTAAATTTTTTCTTTGGTCAAATAAACATGGAAAATTCTATGTGAATTAATACACCTCATATAGCCACATATTAGCATATTGGACAGAGAAACTATATGGGCAAGAAATCAGAATTTCTCGAATACGTTTGAATAGAAATCTTTTGCTTGCCAGTTCACTATAACTTGAGAACTAAGTGGTCAATGTGGTTGGTAGTTTATAGAACAGTATTTGGAGAACACTGCTATGCAGCCATTCTCCCTAGCACGTCTTCCAGGGAGGCTAGCACTTTGCTTCTCTTGTTCACCGGCTCACTATATGTCATGTTACTGAACACGCGACGCTTCTGTTTGCCTGACCTTGGTGAGCTTATGTCTCCCAGACCACATCCTGCCTTCTCCTGGGCCACTCAGACTCCATCTAGGGATCCAGTTGCAGTGTTGTTTTCCTCTCAGTGTTGGCTTTCCTCTCCTCCCTTCTCCTTCCTTCTGAGGCTTTAACTGTTTTTCTCAGTACATTGGGACAACTATAACAAATGTCATAGACTGGAGGGCTTATAAAACATTGAATTTTTTTCCTCACAGTTCTGGAAGCTCCAAAATCCAAGATCAAGATTCCAGCAGATTGAGGGTCCTATAAAGGTCCACTTCTTCATAGACAAATGGCAGATGACAGAAAAGGGTAAGGAGTCTCTCTTGTTCACCTTTATTAGAGTACAAATGCTTTTGATAAAGCCTCCACCCCCATAACCTACTCATATCCCAAATTCCCACCTCTTAGTACCATTACTTTTGGGGAGAGACGATTTCAGCAGAAGAATGGGGAGGGGGGGAACCATGAACATTCAAATCATGTTCCATGACAATTATGTATGTCTACTTCTGTCTCCACATACTAAGCATGTGAGCTCATGAGCTTGGTATACACGTGGTACTTGGAAACCTGATGCTTTCAACATGCAGTTGAGAGTACTATTTGATAGATTTGTTGAAATCAGCTATACCTGGTGAGAGTACATTGAGAATTCTATAAGGACTTTTGAATCAAGTAAAAATTAAAAATATCTGAAAATAGATTCTTTTTCTTCTCTTTCATACACCTTTGGCCTGTCTTTAGAAATATTTGTTAAAAGTTAGGTGAGGGAAAGAACTCCACTTTACTTTGAAAAATAATCAAAATCAGTAGGTATCAGATATATTCCCATTTTGAAAACTTTGTAAGAGTCACAAATTAAGAATATATGCTCATTTTATTGCTTAGCAACCAGAGAAAACATTGCAGCAATGTACATCCTGCATTTCTGAAACATGATTAATTCTCTGTAATGCAGAAGAGTATCTGGGTTTGTTACAATTAGCTATTAGAGGGGGAAAATTTTAATCTTATAGCTACAAATTTTCTAGTTTTCTTGTTCTTTGAAATGCTTTTAGTATTTGTTTTTGAAATTTCAGATATTTGTGTATTTAATGAGCTTTAAGACAGAAAATATAACATTTGTGTAGCAAAGTGTATCTATTTCCTCTGAAATAAAACTTGACAGTCATAATTTATTTTTCTAGATAAGTGCATATTACTGATAAGCAAACTTATCTTCCAACTTAGTGTAAACAGGTAAAGAACATGGAAGGGAACAGTGTTCTCACATCACTTCAATGACTTTCATAAACATGCCTTATCTTGTTCTTTTTAAAGAAGCCTTCTTACAATTAGAGATGTGATGGTCTATTGTTTGTATTTGTTCAAGAAAATTGACAGATGCCTCTCTGTATAGAACCTGCATATTCTTAAGGTCATACCTTTCTACCTTAACTCACCACTGGACTTCTTTTATTACCTTTGTAAGAAAGCTAAACCATCTAAAAGGGTAAAAAGAGGACTACTCCCTAATCTGAAGCCTCAGAGCTTTAGCATCTGTAGCTCAGTCCTGTCCCTAAGGAGACAAAATCACAAGAGAGAGCTTTTCTATAGCAGGAAAGGTACTGTTTGTTTTTTTTTTTTCCATATTGCAGTCCAGTTTCCTGAGAATGTGTTGAAGTCAAATGTTGAACTAAACTTAAGATTTTTCTTCTATTTAAATACATTCCATACAGATTATGACACAAGACTAGGGCATATCATTCAGCCTCCCTGCCCACTGTGATTCATAAGGAAACCCCTTCTACTAGTTGCCAACAATGCAAGAGCTTGACATACCAAGGTTTATGGGAACACGGATTTAGAGTGCTCTTGGACCAGGCAGGAACATGATGTGCATTCCAGGTTGGCAAAAAGCACAGTTTACAATTATAAGGCAAGGTGGGGCTGTGAGAGTCAAAGAAAGTTAAGGAGGTTGATAAATGCACAGTAGAAGAGTCCTATCCAGATGTGGTGGCACACACCTTTGATCCCAGGACTCCGGAGGTAGAGGCTGGTAGATCTCTGTGAGACACAGGCCAGCCTACACTACACAGTGAGTTCTAGGCCAGTTGGGCTACAGGGAGACCCTGTTTCAAAAAACTAAAAACAACAAAAACCCAAATGTACCTCTCTCTGTGTCTCTTTCTCTGTCTCTCTCTCCCTTTCTTTCTTCCCTACCTCCCCCTCTCTTTCCTTTCATCTCCCTCTCTCTCAAATCTGCAGCATTAATTGTCACTGCTCCCTACCCTTTGTTAAATGGGAAGCCACTTAGAATTTCTGCAGCTGCCCAGTACTGATCCAACACTAAAATCACAGTTGAACTTAGGATGCTAAAGTATGTGGTGGCTTGAAGCAGCATTACCATACAAGGCAGCTTTGAATTCCTCATGGTAACCTTTTATTACTGTTTTTAAGTCTCCAAGCACTGCCAAACATCTTGAACTTTGTGGAATGATTATAAACTTTGTAAAGATAAACCTGCGATTCTACTTTGAAATTTTGTTAAAGAATGCCAAAATTATAATAAAATTGCATGTATCTTTCAAAATCAAAGAGCTGAAAGACCATTTGGATTATTCAACCCTAAGAAAAATGCACTGGTATCATTGGGCGATTGATAAATAGGCATTGGTGCCACAGCTGTGCTGACTTTCAGAAGAAAAAGGCCTTAGAAGCAATGCTTGGGCTGCAGACCTTGCTAGCTAGTCTGGGCTGTTTGCAGATTCCTTGGATGTTTAGAAAGCTACCCCCTTACAATCTCCAAAACATTTATTAGAAACACTTCATAATGTAAGTCTGTTTCCCTTGGCACCTCAGCAGAGAGGTTCTTGCTTTCAGTTCAAAATTCAAGAGGTTTTGTAAGGACCAAAAAGGGTCTTGTCTGTAGCAAACTGAGGCGCTGCTGCTGCTGCTCCTGCTGCTGCTCCTGCTGCTGTGTCCACGGCCTGAAATGAATCCACAGAGCAGCAAGTCCTTAAGGAGAGAAGTTTCCTATGAAAGCTGGGGAGGTGCTTCTGGAAGATGATCTCAGTGAGATGGCAAACAAGAAAAACCCACCACTATTTGTGATGCTGACATGGTGATCTGCCATCGTGTCTATGAAAGGGAAGAAGATTCAAATGTTCAGAGGCCAGTGGTGACCAAGATTCAGACTTTGGGGCCTGGCTCCTAGTGTACCAGTGTTAGTCCTTAGTTTCCTACCCTGGCTTTGGCCAAATTACACCATCCCACTGTCCTCAGTTTCCTGTAAAAAGATGTAATGAAAGGACTTACCTCAAAGCCTTCTTTCAGGGTTAAGTGACTGCAGCTCGGCTGGCAGTTCCAATGCTACTGCTCAAAAGAACACTGAGGAGGCAGTTCTAGAAAGGAAAGTTTGACTGAAGTGAACTGTATAGCCGGGCATGGTGGCACACTCCTTTAGTCTCAGCACTGTGGGGGCAGAAGCAGGCAGATCTCTGTGAGAACAAGGCCAGCCTGGTCTACCTAGCAAGTTCCAGGCCAGCTGGGACTACAGGGAGACCCTGTCTCAATAAAACAACAACAAAAAACTTTGTTTAGGAAGTTTTTGCTTTCACAGCACAACCCCTGCACCTAAATACACATATACACATACATATGTACTGACACATGCATACACAAACCTACACATGCTTATTTATGCACGTGCTCACATTCACATATATGCACTCACACATGGATACTTTCACACATGTAGGCACAAGCATGTGCACAAACACATGCACACACATAAGTGCATGCACACATGCATGAATGTTCACAGGCACTTGTACATACATACATGCACACATACAGGCACACATACGTGAGCACATGGATGTACAGATGCCGACACAGAAGTGTATGCACCAATACACATGTACCCACACACATGAACTCATTCACACTTGTACACACTGTGCAAACATGCACCCATGCACATAAGTACTAGTGCTATTTAATCATCTTTTGTTAAAAATCCTCTAATGAAGGCTGTAGAATCCTCTGATAAGTCCTCTGATGAAGGCTGTTGAACTGTCCTCAAAATGTTGTAAATGACCAAATACTAGTTTTGCTTCATAAATAAAGAACCAGGCTGCCCCTCACAGCCTTGCTGCTTTGTGCTGGCACTGGGATGGGCAGAAGGAAATGCTTAATTCATTTTGAGCAGTGATGATAATTTCACAGTAGCACCCTACAGCTACCTCAGGAATGAAATTATACCACTTGCAGGAAAGTGGATGGAACTTAAGATCATCATGCTAAGTAAAATAAGTTAGACTCAGAGAGACTAATACCACTGTGTTTTTTTCTCACACGTGAAATACACATATATGACATATATATCACATATAGCATATATATGTATATGTATGACATGAAATAGAAGGGAGATGAGAGAGGACAGGAAAGGGCCTAAATGCAGCAAGGAAAAACAGGGTATGGGGGGAAAATGTCAAAATAACCCATGTTTTCTAGAGTACAAGGAAATCTGCTTTTAGTAGTATATGAGAGACGAGAGAAGGGGTAGAGTGAGGCTTACAGGGGGGCAAAAATGAGCAAAGTAAAATAATATACATGCATGAAAATGTCATAATAATAAAAACCACCTAAAGATGTAAAGGGTATTTTGTGAGGCTGGCAAACACTGGGTGTCAGGTCATGTGGTGGAAATAAGATGGAACATGGAAAGTGAGTTCAGAACGAAAGTCCTGGACGCTGCTGTGGGCCCGTGCTTCCTGCCAGCTCCCCTCTCTCCCAATTTTACACCCAATAACAGAACATAGTTTGGAAAGTGAGAAGACATGTGGAAAAAATGTCCTGTGTGTATTTGCCAGACAGAGCTGCCAGTCTGCTCACTAAGTTTCTTAGAGTAAACCTTTTGAAAGCATCATCCTTAAGTTATATCACTTACAATTAAAAGGAAGCAACTCATTTTACAATTTAATTTAAAAATTGTAAGAAAGCATGCAAATCAATTTTGAATATCATCACATACCAATTATTGACCAACTTCAAAGATAATCACATCTTTATCTCTGCTAATGATTACAATCAATTACTAGTTTGAATACCTGCTTTATGAAATATGAGACTGCAAACTTTTTTTAAAGACTTATTTTATTTTCAATTATGTGTATTTGTGTGTGTGAGGGGGGTATGCCTGTGAGTGCAGGTGCTCTTAAGAGTCCAGAAGGGGGCTTTGGGTCTCCTGACACTGGAGTCACAGGCAGTATGAGCAGTCTGATATGGGAGCTGGGTGCCAACCTCAGGTCCTTTGCAAGAGCAGCTCCTGCTCTTAACCATGGAGCCATGTCTCCAGCCCCTGACTGTGAACTTCATAGGGCAAGGCATACACTGTATGAAATTTGATACTTGATGTATTTGGAAGCTCATACGTAATTAACACATCCGTACACTCTTCCTTATCCTTTTAGAGCATAGAACTTGGGCCTGTATTCTTGGGCCTGTATTCTTTCCCAATGAATATTTAGCAACACATTGCATTTCCCTATTTGGCAGCTGCTTTGTTGAGAATTCCATTTATCCATCACAGGAAAAGAAGATCTGAAGATTTCTCAGGAAAACAGACCTTCTGCCTACTCCAGGATTGTGATCCTAACTCCTGGAATAGATAGAGTTCCCTATATTTTTGAAATGTAGATTATTATAAATATTTTGGGTGGTATTTACTCTCTTGAAGTTTATAAGCTTAAGTTTATAAGTCTGAAGATCTATATAAATCCTTAATATTTCTGCTCAATACGTGTTTAGATACAATATTTGTTCGGCTAATGGCTCACTTTGCTTATGATTCCATGGAATTTTAACAGTACACCTAGAGTTCAGCTATCTTTGAAAAATCAGGAGAGTGGTGTGTATGTGTGCGTGCATGTGTGTGTGTGTGTGTGTGTGCGTGTGTGTGTGCGTGCGTAGTGTGTGGTATGAGTTATTCCCTTTAATGACCCTGGGGTTATGTTTGTACAAATAGTCAAGTTCCACTTAGATTTAAGAGGAGGAAAAATGCATTCCAGACAGTGAATGATGAGGTTCTAGAAGAAAATGTGAGACCAGAAGAATTTTATTACCATTTTGAAAATGTATTATTAATATACTACATTGGCATTAATAGTTCTATGTTGTACATGAGAAATTGAGGCACAGAATGCCTCAGTGGTTGCATACTTTGTCACAGCTTATGGGTGAGTCATAGGATTTGCACCACAGCATAGTTCTTTGGGCTTACCCCCATATTTCTTATTCAACATTACAAATTTTCACAGTAGTCTCCTTTTAAAGAGATGGCTTTCTGACCTGGCTGGTGGCACACATCTTTAGTCCCAGCACTCAGGAGGCAGAGGTAGGCAGATCTTTATGAGTTTCAGGCCAGCCAAGGCCCGGTCTCAATAATAAATAAATAAATAAACAAATAAATAAATAATAAATAAATAAATAGACTTTCAGTGAAATATGCTATTTTCTTTCTTTAGTTGTAATTAGCAACTAAAATGTAGCTATGAAACGTTTTGCTAAATATCTTATTTTAAGATGAGAACATTAATCTCCACAGAAATTTTCTCTTTCCCCCTTTTGTGTTTTTTAAACATATTATTTATTGTTTATTTTACATTTATGAGTGTTTTGCTTGCATGTATATAAATTCACCATGTGTATGAAATGTCCAAAGAGGCCAGAAGAGGGCATCAGATCCCTTGAAACTGGAGTTAGTTGCCATGTAGGTGCTAGGAGCCAAACCCTGGTCCTCTGCAAGAGCAGTCAGTGTTCTTAACTGCTGAGCTACCTCTCCAGATCCCCCTACTGTCTTTTGTGTTTTAGAGTCAGGGTCTCGAAATGTAGCTCAGGCTGTCCTTGAATTTACTATCCTCTTGCCTCTGATCTCCAGAGAAGAAGAAAATAGATTGGAATAGGAATCATAATTGAGACAGGAGGTAAGGGCAGAGAAAAACCTTTAGAGGGAAAGTTCAGATCGGAAAAGAACAGGGAAAGGTAAGGAAGGAAAAGAATGAGCGGCCAGTATGCTCAGGATGTGACTTATGGGCGGGTAAAGTTCATGACTGTAACAACTGAGCTATGAAGTGGAGGAAAATAAAGAACTGGTACAGCGGAGCCAAGCATTTAATAACACATTTTTATAGTAAGTTGTTAGACAAGCAGATCCCGACATCTTTGAGGTACAGTGAGTATGTAGACAGCTAACTGAAGTATTGTTATTAATAAATTTGGTGTTATAGAACTTTAAAGGTTCAGACTTCGCAGTGCTTACTATGGAAGTACCAAAATTGCTGGAATACAGTTTTGGTCCTTTAGAAAAATAAAGAAAGAAAACGTATCAGCCTTGTCTTTGTTATGACCTAGAGTAACGTGAAAATAATTTTAAATGTGTTGTTGGCACATCATATTCCAGAAGAGCACTACGATACTTTCTTGTGAACTAACAGAAGATGCTGATGTAAGATGTCTATTCACTTCTTCATCTTTAGCTCCAGCCAGAAGTGTTCCTTGAGTATCATGTCTCAGGGTCCACCTGCCTGCTGGCTCCCATCACCTGCCTCAAGTACAAAATAATCTAAAACAAGCTCATTGGTCTTCTTTCTGCCTAGTTCTTCCACAAATGTGGAACTCCCATTGTTCTAGTCCCTACCAATAGTCCATTTGATTCTTCCTTCATGTTATTCAATATGATGGCAACCTTGTCTCTTAGATTCTATTTTTTCCCATTATTCCTAAGAAAACAATGAAGTCACCCTTTTATCAGAGAAGACATTTCAGTAGCATCAAGTCACATCAGAATCATTTCTACTGTCTCCTTTCAGGGACACGTTTTCATGACCTTCATGGTTTTGTCCCCAGCCTTGTTCCTCCATGAGGTGATGAAGAATTCAGAACACAGACATGACTTTATTCACTACAGCTCCCCCATGGCAATGGGATGTATGGCCTAGCTAGGGGACCATGTACCTAGAATGAGCACATGGTGTGCTTTGTGCTGTAATAGCTGTGGGTGGTTGGCACTCATGGTAGGCAGCTGTTATCAACACTTAAACTACACATGCATATTTCCTGGTCATATCATGTTCCAGGATCCAAGGTGTTGGGTTCCTTTACTTCCTGATACCATCAGTTTCTCTTGACTCCTACTGTAGTGGGCAAGCCTAGAAGGCATCTATGTTACTTCTCTCCATCTTCTCTTTGAACAAAGAGGAGTTAATAACAAAACTCCATACAGTTGCAGTGGATGTGGGAAAATACAGTCACAATAGAAGTAATTAGAATGCTTATTTGGTCAAAGCCCTTCATACCATCCTTCTAGCTGCCTACTTAATCATCATCATGTGAAGTATTTTTTTGTCCCTACCTCCATTATTCCTACTTTGTTCCCTTTTAAAACCTCCCTTGGGAGATTTTTGACTACTATGTTTAGGTTTCATGAATAACCCTAAGGTATAAGCTAGAGCGTTCATTCCAGAAACAATCAGAGCCAATTATAATTTCCTCCTGGAGAATCTGTAAGCAGAACCAAGAGGCTAGAGAATCTCTTGGTATGATGGAAATTATAGTATGTGAAGTCAGAAATTTTAGAACACTCATCTTTTACTAATTCTAGGCACTGAGGGCAGGTCTCATATGCCTGAGGAGAGAAATACGGAGCAATTTTAAGAGAGGAACTTGAATGAGAGCAAGAAGGGGATAGTGATCTGATGGTTGCTCTTTCCTAGGTCAACAAATTTCTGTCCTCCTCCCTGAGTGCTTAGGATGAATAACCTTTTCTGATACGTTTCAAAAGGCAAAAAATAATTCTAATTAAGAAGATATCCTACCTTATTCTGCATAAAATTTGAGGAGGCTAAAGTGGAGAATTTATGAAAGAGGTTTCCTGGGAAGGAGCAGAGAGATTAAGTCATAGTTACTAAATTAATGGACAGTCGGATTCTGCTCAAAGTTTCCCGAAGTCAAACTGACAAGACTGAACAGCAGTTCTCCCTTATCTATTATTAAACGGTCCACGATTCAGTTGTACACAGTCAACCAAGGTCTGAAAATATTAAGTAGGAAATTCCAGAAATAAGCAGTTCATTTTAAGTTGCATGCCATTCTGTGAAATGTGATGAGATTTCATGAACCTCCCCTTTACCTGGTATATCAACCCTGTGTATGCTGCCTGCCCATCAGTCACTAAGCAGCTGCCTTGATTATCCGATTGGCTGTGATAAATCACAGGACTTATGTTCTGGTAACTCTTGCTTTACTTGATAATGGCCCCCAAGTATGAGAGTAGTGATCACAACATTTGAATATGCCTAAGAGAAGCTATAAGTGCTTCTTTTAAGCCAGATAAAGGAAGTTCTTGACTTAATAAAATGAGCAAAAGAATCAATGGGAGATTAGCAAGTTCTATAGTAAGAACAAATCTATTTGTGAAATTGTGAAGATGAAAGAAAAAAGTGTATGCCTCTTTTGCTGTTGTACCTTCAATGACAAGAGTTAGGGCCACAGAATTGTTTCATTAAGACGGAAAAGGCATTGCATTTGTTCATGTAGGTATAGGAAAAACATAGTATATTCATAGAGCTTAGTATGACCTGAAGTTTGGGGCATCCATGGAGGTCGTGGGGTGGGGGTGTCTTGGAGTGCATCCCCTGCAGATCAGAGGTGCTACTACATAGTAATTTATGTGACTCTCAGTTTCATATTGATACATCTGACTTTGAGTAGTGGAGCTCTGTTAGCTCTAGGAACTAATTGTAATTTCTTAGGCAACAAGATAAAAATGATTCATATGGAAGGGTTCACAGCCTGCCTGAAGTCCATGGGGACAGTTAGAAAGGAACCCCATTCTCACCTGTAATGCTAAATAAAGAGCAATATTAGGAATTTCAAAACAGTTTAAATGACAAGAATATTAATAATTATATATATATATAGTTATAAACTACAGTGAGATGTTCTGATATATGTATATATTGTAAAATATTAAATCAAACTAACATGGACATCACCTCATCTACATCGTATTTTTTCTTGGATAACTTTAAAAATCTAAATCTAATATATGCTGTATTATTAACTGTGGCCACTGTGCTATGCAATACATGATTAAATTTTATTTGTCCTGTCTATTGAAACTTTGTACCTTTACAAAAGCCAATTCTATCATTTATGACAAAATTTGGACTTCTATTACATGGACCATATAAATTATTTATGACCTGATACTTTCATGCCACTTTTTATGTATCTATTCTGTTCTTGAGTTTTGCCAGACTCTCATTTTGCCAGCATTTCATTTGATCTATTAAATTATTTTTTAAGATTCATTTTAAACTATGTATATATGCATGTACATGTAAGAGGTATGTGCATGTATGAGTACAAGTGCCTGTGGAGTCCAGCAGAGGGTCATATTCCCTGGAACTGGAGTTACAGGTGGTTGTTAGCTGCCTGATGTGGGTGCTGGGAACTGAATGCTGGTCCTCTGTAAGAGCAGAAAGTGCTGCTGAGCCATCTCTCCAGCTCGTCTGCTGAATTCTTTATATATCGTCTATTCTCTTCAGAATATAAAACATTGAGAGCAAGGCTTTTGTTTGCCTTGTTCACTACTCTGTTCTCGCTCTGGAACCATTCCTGGCACATAGCCTTCATGGCACTCAAAACATGTTGTTTAACTATGAAAATGAAAAAAAATAATAAAGGAAAAAGGTAAAGACAGATGAATTCAACAGAATAAAAATCGGTCAGGATCAGAGTTCAGGTTACTTGGGCAGAGTGCAGCCAGGGCTATGAGAGGGGCAGGTGGGAGAAGAAGGAATTTTAACAGGTATTGATGAGAGCAAAACAAATGCATGCATCATAATTATTGAAAAGTCAAGTAATTATTTTGTAAATTGATAATGGCTACTGAGTTTTGTTTCTTCTACTCTGTCTCTTAGAAACACAATCAAATGAATTTGTTCTCAGTTAGTAAAGTATTACCTCATTTTCATGACTTATTTAGATGTCACTGCATTCCTTTGTTCACAGGGCTGAAGAGATGACTCTGAAGTTAAAAGCATTTGCCGCTCTTGCAGAGACCAGGGTTCAGTTCCCAGCACCCACATGGTAGTTAACAACTGCCTGTGTCTCCAGTTCCAAGGGATCCAATGTCATCTTTTGGTCTCAGTGGGCACCAGGCATGCACATAGTGTGCATACATACATGCAGGTAAAACATTCATACACGTAAAAAATAGATCATTTCCTTGTTCAGTATATTGGAGGGGTATATATCATGTGTTATGCCCTATATGGGTTCTAGAGAAATAGACATGAATAAAATTATATCCCTGTGCTCAAGTGGGGTCATGATATAAGAAAACTTATAGTATAGGTCAAGACCTTTGTGAACATATAATGGGAGTCCCAAACTTAGGAAGGTGAGAAAGGTCATGGGTTAACTTTCTAAAGGTACCAACATTTACAAAGCCATGGAAATATGAACGAAGCTACTAGCTTCAAGAGACTGTAAGCATTTAGAAATATATCTGACAATGCGTATGCACGGATGGGCAAGAAAGGAGGCTAGATCGCAGCTAGAAGCTTTAAGTAGGGGTATAGAAATGCTATTTTTGTCCCTCCCTCTGCCAGAAGAATAAGAGTACATCAGAACAAGGGTTCTTAAACTGTGGACCCAGATCACCAACATCAGCATCCCCGGAACTTGTTAGGATGTAAATCCTCAGGCTATACCAAGACTTACTGAATCAGAAAGTCTAAGAAGTGAAGTCCAGTTATTTGTATTCAGAAGCCCTCCAAGTGATTCTGATGCATACCTGTTTGAGAACCACTGAATTAGAACAAGTGTGAGCATGTAGACAGGAAGCCTGAAAGGAATTTACAGTGAACCTCACAAAAGCTACCAGAGTTTTGAAATGAAGTACTGGTTATAGGGATGGAGATCCAGACACAGACGAATTCAAATAAGTCTTTTAGTCTTTTAGGCAGTTAGTCAGTATGGTAAGAGTACGAGGGGATAGGATAGCACTGTGTGTGTGTGTGTGTGTGTGTGTTAAAGTATGGTAAAGAAAAAATGACCTGTGACTTAGAAATGGGTTAGATAGAAGGAACGAGATGGTGGGAGGAAAAAGCCAAGCAAAATCCAGTAACTAGTCACCTTGAAGATGTCACAGTGACCGTCCCTTGTTCTGGAATTACAGCATTGGTACAAACTACAGATTGCTTGCCTAAGAAATGTATCTCCCTGTGATGCTCCTGTCTCATCCCACAAGCCAACAGCACCCCCAAGCTTCAGAACCATGTCACACATATATATAAGCACCCCGTCTAAATAATCACCACAGCGGTCTCTGTGAATTACCCGTACAGCAGCTATTTCTCCTCTCCCTAGTTCAGAAAACTATTTTTGTTTTGAATGGCTATCATAGTTAGCTTTAGCTGTCAACTTGACAAAACCCAGGGTCACCTGGACAGATAGAATCTCAACTGAGGAATTTCCTCCATTAATTTGACCAGTAGCCATGTTTGTGAGGCACTTTTGTAATTGCTATATATAGGAGGACTCAGCCCGCTATGAGCAGTGTCATCCTTAGGCAGGTGGGTCTGGGCTGTATAGGAAAGGTAGCTAAACAAGCCAGCAGAAGCAAGCCAGTAAGTAGCATTCCTCCATGGTCTTTGCATCAGTTCCTACCTCCAGGTTTCTGCCTTAGCTTCCCTTGGTGATGGACTGTAAACTTTGAGCTAAAATAAACCCTTTTCTCTCCAAGTTTCTTTTGCTCCTGGTGTTTATCACAGCAACAGAAAGCAAACTATAACAGTGACATAGTCCTCAGGGTATAAATTATGACTGGTTAAGTTAATCATAGCTGCTTTATTTTGATGGGATAAGCATGTGACTATTTGCAACCAATGAAATGGAAGGATAGGCAAGTCGTCTGGGGCATCATAGAAAAGATTTTGTTCTCTGTCTAGAGTGAAAAACATTCCTTTGCTTCTTTCCCTCCTTATCACTTGCTGGTAGCATGTCGGGTGGGGGGGGGGCTGGAAAAGAGACAACCTCTAGGATGGAAGGTAGCATGCAGAAGGCAGTAGGGCAGAGGGATTATCGCCACATCTGGTGAGCTTACCTCTTGTCTTTGAGTGACTCAGTTGTTTTTAATTATTGCCTAGTACATTCCTGATTACTCATCTTTCTCTGGGAAACCACATACCTCTCAGCCCTGTTTATCCCAGGCACCTAGACTCTTCAACCTCATTTGGAAACCGATATCCATTTGGCTTTGTAAATCTCCTCATCTGACCCTCTTCCTTCTCAAACTTTCCTCTGTATATTCTGAAATCTAACTGCCGTGACCTGGAGACTCCCTTGTACTTAAAATCTCTTCATTTCCTTGATGAAATTTACTCCTAGTAAATTTTACTAGTAAATT
>NW_008329362.1:3164726-3178935 GCF_000622305.1 Nannospalax galili
TTGTAATCCTTTCCAGTAGAACCCTGTTTTCTCCCAGGGAGGCAAGCTGTAGAGCTTATAAGGTAGGTATCTGCCTCCTTTCTCTCTTATTTGCATTAGTTCCTTTCTCTTTCATAAAAGTCACAACTTTTTGAAGTTTAATGCATGGCCTCAGAATTTACCACCCATTTCTTTTTCACCTAATGCAATGCCATTTTGTTTTGAATATTTCAAAATTAATTATCAGGTTAAATAGAAGCTACAATGACATGTTCCTAGTGAAAGGGCAAACTAATTAGCCAAAGCTATTTAAGTATCTGGTAAGTATATGAAAAAAATTCTATTAATCAAACCAGTGTTTGTTGAGTTGTGTGCTAAAACTCCCACACGCCCCAGAGAAGTGGATCCTTTGCATATGTATGAGCTTCCATTCCATCCTCTATCAAATCCAGAACATTCTTTGATAATGTTAGTCTCTGTTGCGTTCTTGCTTTTCTTGTTGGCAATTGTGATGACCTCAAGATATTCATTGATGTCCATACAACACTTGGGTTGTGCTTTCCTATCCTCCTCAAATCCAACACTCCTGTCCTCCATCTTGTCCAGCTGTAACTGGAGAAGAGAATCAATGAATTTGGCCAAGTATCCATTTAGACTTTTAAACCCATCATTCCTTTGAACTATACCATGGTGTGCACAGTTCTCAGCTGGTCAATATTTAGGGGGAATAAATGCCAACATGTCTATATTCAACAATGGCTGGCTCTAGTAATGGTAACTGGGTAGAGTTGCTTTTGTTATTGTTTGAAGGTCAATATATCCTGGGGAAAAGCAGCATTAAAGAAAAATCAATAACAGCCTTTAGAAATGTCATTCAAAATGTCATTCAAAACAAGTATAAAGGTTAATGGCATTTTGTTTTGAGTGTTTCAAAATGTATTATCAGATTAAATAAAAGCTACAATGACATGCTCCCCACAAAAGGACAAAATAATTAGCCAAAGCTATTTAAGTGTCTGGTAAACATATGAAAAAAAAGATTCTATTAATCAAACCCTAAGGTTTGCTAGGTATCTAAAATTGACACATAACCTAGTGCAGTGTGCCTTTATCATATATGTGAGCTTTCAGTAAAATCATAAGTTAACATTGAAGACATAAATCTGCAGTGATTGGGAAGAGCAGGTAAGAATTGGGTAGCAGGTAAGAAATGGCCATCAGGTACTTTTTTTATAGAGACCTCAGTAGTCATAAGTTTTCTAAGGAGTTAAGGACATACATAGAAGACACAGAAGACAAGTTCAGATATGCCAGGGCTTCTGGAAAGAAAGACTTAACACTAGTCTTGGGTGGTGGTTTCTCTTTGGTAACCATGGTGAAGTTGGAAGAGCTTAAACACTACGTGTTAGAAATTGCTTAAGAGTGACTCAGTGATGAATCTCTGTAGGCTTTGGTGAAATTTGGCCGAAATATGAGTCAGATTTAGAAATCTATGCTTGAAGACTTCAGTTACTATGCTTCATCTAGGGCTTATTAAAGGAAAAAAAAATCTGCAGTCCCTCATTTTAGAAAAAAAGAATAAGCTGGCATGTCACAAATATGAAGGCAACAACCCACTAGAGCAAGCTAGATTTCTTAAGTGGGATTGAGTAACTAAATCCCATCAATTTCTCAAAATCAGAATTGTATCCAAGGGCTATGAACAAAGATCCTTCTATTTAGAGATGAACAGAGCACGTGTGGATTCCACGAGAAGTTCATGCACAGCCAACTCATGTCCTCTGATCCTCTCAGTAAGGATACAAAATGACTGGATTCAGTCTCTTTCAGAAGCTGATGATGTGTCAACATCTTTTGAATTTCTTGGGTCTCAGGGAAGAAGTCTCTCCCTTCTCTTTCCTCACTGAAGCCTTTGCTTTTGGGTTCCCACTGCTGTTCAGGGGACAGGAAAAGCAGAGGTCACTGGCATGTCTTTTAGTCTCCATGATGGTGGCTTGTGTGGAAGTGGGCATCTCCATCCCTGCCTAAGGTGTTAGCAGTGGTTCTACGCGCCCGTCTAGTGAGGCTCTCCCTCCTGCTAACTGCAGTGATGTGCAGGCAAAAGGCCTGTTGTACCGGTCATAAAGAAGTGTAAATTCTGCTTCTGAGAATAGAACTTACATGAGATTCTGATTAGAGAAACTTCTATTATTTGAGCAATAGGAGGTGATCAAAAATTTTAAGAGTGTACATTGTTCACTTTTTGAAAAAGAAATGCACAAATCCAAATAAAACCTTTTTACTTCCCTATTTATTCACCCATTGCAAGGGAAGGATTTAGTGTTGACTTTTGTGGCAAGAAAACAATTTTTTAGAATGAAGGACAATAAAGAATATAAGATATGAAACAAGGTTGAGGAGTGTTGTGTGTGAGATTTTTCCTGGGGAGATATGGCACACACATCTACTGATGTCAGATAGGGAACCTATGACAGATCAAAGTACCATTTCTACCAAAGTCCAACTTGAGGAACCACTCAGATTGGGGTTACGTACAGGAGTGTAGGTGTGGGGGTACTGACAGCAGCAGGATGACTCAACAGCAGCTGCATCACCAAAAGTCCACCCTAACAAGCATGACAAGTCACCAGAGCTGTAGCCTTGGAATGCTCTATATGACTTGCAGGCAGCTCAACAGGCCCAAGAAAACTTCTTGCTGCTTGGCTGGTTAGTCTCTTCCTCCAGCGATTGTTTCTCACTTCTATAATCTTGGGGAGGGCCCTGCTGAGTATTTTAAGGTTCAGCTTCCTCAGACACTGCAGTTTGTTTGCTTTTGGAACCTCAGGAGCCTCCCCCATCCTTGAGAATATATTTCTATTCCTAGGAAATTGCTATATAACCTGAAGGGAGTTTACTGACTACTAGAGGAAAAGTAATCTCATAGAATTTAATAAGCATCTTACTCTCTTATAGGAGGAAGTTTTTGAAAGGTTTAAAAAAAATTGTTATATTTTATGTGTATGGGTGTTTGCCTGAATGTATATAAATGCACCACATGCATACAGTACCCACAGAGGCCAGAAGAGGATGCCGGAGCCCCTGGAACTGGAATTATGTTAATTATTATTAACACTGGCAGTTGTTAGCTGCCGTGTGGGTGCTGGGAACCAAACCTAGGTCCTCTGCAAGAGCAGCCAGTACTCTTAACCACTGGCCATTTCTTGAAAACTAACAGTAAAAATGGTCAGGGGCCTTGAGTGCCCTTCAACTACAGAGTTCACACTTTTGTACTTCAAGAGCCAACTAAATCTAGTCAGGGGCAAGCCCAACTTTGGATTCATGTCACCCAAACACTGTTTCTTCCTTGGCACAGCGTAAGATTCATGTAATGTTCTATTGAGCAGTTAATGACATTCTTAGTGGCATCCCTTGGGTTTCTGTATCCCAAAACCTGCCCAATTCTCTTAGTTTGAAGCAGAGCAGGAGGGCCAGGCTGGCAGACCCTGTGGAGGGGGGCTTTCACGCCAGTTTATACTCACATTGCCATGTCCTGGGAAAGAAATTATTCAACTTTATAGATAAAATGGACTTGAAAATATGTTACTATTTGACATATCAAAGGCAAAAGAATAAGTATAAAGTATTCCATTAGCAGTTAAAATTGTATGCAGAATTATATTGCTCCTTTTAACACTGCGATGTTTAAGTTCTAAAATATAATTTTTCACAGTTGGGAAAGCATAGCGAAAGGGAATACAATTTATTTCTGTATATGTACTCTGTGTGTGTGCGTGTGTAATATTATTGACAAAAAAGCAGGAGTTGATAAAAACAAAAGTCCAAACCAAAGTATCCTGATTATGCATAAGAAAAAAATGTAAACTACTACTAAGAAAGAAATATTCAAGACTGTGGAATGGGGATGTGTTTACCTAACATGCATAAAACTCTGGGTTTGATTCTCAGCACAGCATAAACCAGGCACAGTGTACACACTTGTAAGCTTAGCACCTGGAGGAAGATGCAGGCGTATCCAAGTTCAAAATCATCCTAGGTTACACAGTGATTTTGAGGCCAGCCTAGGATACATGGGACCCAATCTCAAAACAAAATCAAAAACAAAACAAAACAAAATGCCCCTTCCGTCTGAAGAACAATAAAACCAAACCAAAACCAAAAATCAAACAAAACCACCCACAAGCCTGCTAACAATCTAGAATCTAGAAAAAAAGATTCCTTAGGAACTAAGAGACACAGTAACCACTCAAGTACAGGAGGCCCATTTTTACAGTTCAGCAAGATGTAATGCACCTGCAGTCCCAACACTCAGGAGTCTGAGGTGGGAAGATTTAGAGTTTGAGGCCACTGGGCTACCTAGTGAGAGTCTGTCTCAGGAAAAACCGAAAATGACAACAAAAAGGACAACAAAGTACTTGATTCTTTTTTCAAAGTTCAACTAAAACAAGACTTTTTTCTAAACAAAACAAAAAATCTTCATGATCTGAAGATGACTTAAAATGTCCTGACTTAAACCTTCATGAAACTTAATCTTTCTCTACAGTGGGATCTAGTTTCTGCTCAGTCCAGTCAGAAGTAGCCTTTATTTTTGTACTGGTCGTTTTATTCTTGGAGACATCGCCCCCTGCTGTGACAGAAACTTAACTGCAGATTTTTTCATTCAAAAAGGATGTGGAAAAGACAATTATTAATGTGAAAGACTTTATTTTGAATAATATATACATATATAATATTCATTCCATTTAACATTTATAGTGCATAGCCATGTATGAAAGCTTCCAAGGAAAGAAGCTTTCCAACCTAAGGATGGAAGGGTACAGGAAAGAAGACATTCTATGTATCTACAAACATGCCAAGATGTGGCCATTAGATAAGACCAAAAATCATGCAAAAAAATGGATTCAAAGCTTGGCAGGCAACTGCAATAAGTAAGTACAAGTTATATTTTATGGGGTACAAAAATGATACATATTCTTTGGATTGAAAACAATATAAATGAATGGTGTGGCTTTTTATGGTCTTGACAAAGTCTATAAAAGCAAAGTGCACGTGTTATACCACATACAAGAAAATATTCAAGGCCACAGAGGGAGATCACAAGCTCACAAAGAGGAGTATTGAGAGGTAGAGTAAATAAGGTACAGAGAAATGTCATCGAGAAAAGGCTGCCCCTGATTCAAGCAGGAGATGGCAAATGCATAGACATTGGAATATGGCTCTACAAACTGCACTGCCGCCTTGGGTCAAACGGAATCCTCTGCGCATCGTTATACGTTCAGTGAGATCAGTGCTAAGTGGAAAGGCTGGCTGTCAGGGCACATTTAATTTCCTTTTCATTTTACATGTGAATGATGACTACAGGTACAGAAGTTAAAAAGTGCACTTCGCCATTCAGGATACTAACTTTTAAGTTTTACACTTAAAACTTAAGTTTTTGGCACCAGGGTTACACAGGTATGAAGATTAATTAAACCCAAGCTTCCAGCTCAAATGCTGCATATTTATGAAGCTAATGAAAGCTAAATTTATTACCGTTTTTAAAATCACATGCACAGCAGTCTTTCAAAATTAAAATAGGAAAAAACTCATAAGAAAAAAAAAACAAAGATAGATATTGGACAAGATACTCTGGTTCACTATATAAGTTTTTTTTCCTTTTATTTATTTATTTATTTTGAAATGCAGACCATTTTGGACAGCTATGGCTTAGCTCACTATTGCTTGGTGCTCTCTTCCTAAGACATCATCTTCTTACACTCCACAGAACAGAAAACCATCCCCTCTACAGGCATGAACTTCTGCCCGATCAGACACTTGCTGCAGCAGGAGCACAAGAAGCAATCTGTGGTCGCGTGCCAGCTGAAGTTATTGTAGGTCACCCTCTGCACTTCCGGGTCGATGGCGTTGTGGCATCCTTGACACACCTGTACAGGAATAAATAATACAGGTAGAAGAGTGTGAGAGACAAACTATGCCAGTAACACCTTCAACTAAGAGCAAACTGATCTGTAGATGTAGATGGTAAAATGAATTGAAAACAAATGATAACATGAAAAATACACAAGTGAACTGGGTGTGGGGCGCACAGCTTTAATCCCAGCACTTGGGACGCAGAGCAGGTGGATCTCTGTGATACTGAGGTCAGCCTGGTCTACAGGAGTTCCAGGGCAGCTGGGGATACAGGGAGACCCAGTCTCAAAAAAAAAAAAAAAGATACACAAATGAGAGTGAACTTCTAGCTAAACGTTTTAGTGAGCACAGGCCTATATGCTGAACTTGGCAAGACGTTAGCAGGTGAAAGGTAAACAGGTGACTGATACTTGTAAGATGTCCCTCTGGTGTTTGAAGTGGGAAGTTCTGACTGCAAATTCCAAAGCTTTTGTTGCCAGGTTTTTTTTTACTGCACTACACAACAGTAATTAAAAAGAAGTTTGTAAGATGATATTTTTCCTTGCCCATTAAAGCACTGAAATGGAACTTCACCGGTCTTATCTAGGACACATGAGATTATCAACAGCACTAATTTCTAGACAGTAGTAAAGTCATATTGAAAGTAATTAAGGACTCAATTAAAAATACTGATAATGTTTGGGAATAATGAGTTCACATCAAAAATAAAACTTGTAGTAAACCAGTTTCTGTCATAAAGTCAGTCATAATTTATGTATCATCTAATATGACAGAACATTAATACTTATGTACCCTTATCATTTATTTTGTTTGTTTTTATAGATAAGGTCTCGGATTGGACTCAAACTCTTGCCAGTCCTCCTTCCACCTCCTGAGTGCCACAGTTATAGGTGTGCACCACCACGCCTGGTTTATGCTGGAGGTCAAACCCAGGGCTTTGTGTATGCTAGGCAAGCACTCTACTAGCTGAGCTACATTCTCAACCCACTATTCATTATTATCTATGTATGTGCTATACTCAAATATACAAATGATGCAAACACATATACATGCACTTACAATTTTCTTAAGTGAACACGCATATAAAGAAAACAGAAAAAAAATCTACATTATAGCAGAAAACTGAAAACTAATCCATTGAGATCTCTAAAACACCAGATGGTCCACATGCATTTTTTTTTTAATTTGGGTTTTGAAGTTTTTTAAAAATATTTTATTATTTTTATGTTATGTGTATGTGTGTATTGCCTGCATGTAGGTAAGTGCACCCATGTAATGCAATGCCTGTGGAGGACAGAAGAGGCCGTCGGCTCCCCTGGAACTGGAGTTGTGGACAGTTGATAGCTGCCATGTCTGTGCTGGGATGTGAACCTGGGTCTTCTGCAAAAACAGACAGTTCTTAACCACTGAGCCATCTCTCCAGCCCCCACACTCATTCTTATTTATTTATGATCTGATCTGAATAAATGTAAAATATCTATAATCTTTGTCTTAAATATCTTATAACAAGAAGCCAATAAAGTTGTCCAGTACCAGATGACAGTGACCAGTCTTAAGCACCCCTGGTCTCATGATCAGGAGTTACTGAGTTGAACAGTGGAGATGAATGAATGGGGGAGGGCCATTTAGCCTTCTCAGATGAAAAGCTATCAAAATATGCTTGCCAATCAGTAGGTAAACTGACTGTGCAGTGAAGCGAAGCCTTGTTACATATATCTACTTCATACCTGCAGTACACTTCCCATATTCTTATAAAAAATGTTTAATTTATTTTTAAGTGTATGAGTGGTGTGTCTGCATGTATCCAAGTGCACATGTGTCATGCAATGCTCACAGATGCCTGAAGTGGGCGTCAGATCCCCTGGAACTGGAGTTACAGCCAGTTGTTAGACACCGTATGTGTGAGTGCTGGGCACTGAGCCCTGGGTCCTCTGCAAAAGCAGCCAGTGCTCTTAACTGCTGAGTCATCTCTCCAGCCCCAACTTCCCATAGTGTTTAGTGTTACACAGCTTCTTATTAGAGGCTGCAATCTACAGGTTATATCACCCTTTCCTCACTGGGATTCTTTCTTTGCATAATACAGACATGACTCCTGAATATAACAAACATCAATGTTACAACCATCAGCACACTCCTTATCAGCAGCTGCATCAAGTAAACAGTTGCTTTGGTATGGATCTTCTGTAGTGCAATAACTTGTAGAAAACTACTGTCTTGAAGTTTTCTATATTTCCTATTAATCTTTCGATCTTTTACAATTGTGTGATGTGGCACCATTTTGAGTGTTTTGCCTTCATGTAAGTGCACTCCATCATGCAATGGGGGCAGAGGCTAGATAAAGGTATCTAATCCCCTGAAACTGGAGTGACAGTTGTTAGCCATTAGGTAGGTGCTGGGAACTGAACCCCAATGGGGACAAGTTGGTAGACAATGAATGACTGTGTCTGAGGCAAAGAGTCAAGGCTGAAAAGCAGCAGGCATCAAAACTTCTGTTTTGGGGTGCTGGAGAGACAGCTCAGTGGTTAAGAGCACCGGCTGCTCTTGCAGAGGCCTTGGGTTCGATTCCCACATGGAAGCTAACAACCATCTGTACCTCTAGTTCCAGAGGAATCCAACGTCTTCTTCTTCTGTGGGAATTGTATGACATGGGTGCACTTACACACATGCAGGCAATATACTCAAACACATAAAATAAAAGTAATTAAAAAAAAAAAAAACCTTGTCTGGTTTTCAAAGCTACATACTTTTAGAACTACATACAGGTAGTTTCTTCCTTAGTCAGGAGTTTTCTCTATGTATTATTAGCTCAGGGGGACCCTAAGCTAAAAAAGAAGTAAGAGACTGTCTTTCTGATCCTCCTGGCTTATAAGCCTTACTATATATGGTCATCTTTTTACCCTGTATCAACAACACCCATCTCTTGGCCACATGTACTAACAGCAGCTCAGTGTAACACAATGGATCCAATAAAAATATTACACTCTCACATTAAGCACCTGGACATCTGGTCCACATAATAAATCTAAATATATGGGTCAAATTTTGTTGCATTACATCAATTCAATGAGGGTTTAAGAAACAGTCACCAATAATTTCCAGGTAGCAAAAAATATCTTAGTGGGTGGTCTAGTAACATGAACAGAAACCAGTTTTAAATGGAATCTGATCTGCACCAACAAGATTAAATCCATTCCAATTAACAATTTTTTGTTGCTGTTGGTTTTGTTTTTGTTTTTCTGAGACAAGCTCTCTTCTATAGCCCCAGCTGGCCTGGAACTTGATATGCAGAGCAGGCTGGCCTTGATCTCATGGAGATCTACCTGCATCTGCCTCTGAAGTGCTGGGATTAAAGGTGTGTGCTATCATGCCCAGCCCTCCATTAAGGATTTTAAAAAAAAAATATTATTTTTATTTTATATGTATGCGTGTATTGCCTGCATGTAGGTAAGTGCATTCATGTTGTGCAATGACCGTGGAGGTCAGAAGAGGCTGTCAGATCCCCTGGAACTGGAGTTACGGACAGTTGTTAGCTGCCATGTGGGTGCTGGGATTTGAACCCAGGTCTTCTGCAAGAACAACCAGTGTTCTTAAGCGCTGAGCCATCTCTCCAGCCCTCTACCATTAAGAATTTTTTAACTGAGGATTTTATTATCAAGCAGTATATATAATTTGCATTGTAAAACACAATTTGCATTCTACACACAGGTAGAATGAGCCATCCTGAAGTGCCTGGTAGTTAGTGTATGCATGGGTTTTGAATTGTCTGCATTTAAACACCCTATGAAACAATCACATGCTTTCTCTGTCGGAAGAAGGCTCTCTGCTTCCCACTTTGGGAGGTGTCAAGAGAGGCAGAAGCTGAAGCCCTGGAGCAGGCTGAGGCAAGGGCGTTCCCATGTTTTCTTACCACAGCATGATTCTTCACATAGCAAGGCTTGCACACAGGCTTGTCATTGACCATCACATATATTTCTCCGGCCAGGACGTTGTCACAGTCAAAGCAGCAAAAGTGTTTCAGATGCCAGTTCTGGTTTTCTGCCTGAGTATACTCATTGCTGAATATCAGCTGGCAAGAGGAGAAAAATAAAATCTATCAGGCATGTTCCTTTATGCTTTGGTGGCAAAGCTAGGTTCTTTAGATAGGCATTTAGCTCTCCAGGATCAAAGACCTTAGCCCTTAACATTTGAAAATGGTAACATCAAGCTTGAATTTGCTATCATTTGTTTAAATCAAGCTTTTATTTCTGACAGTCTTTCATTAATCAACTCAAGACACCCAGATGAAAAAGAAAATTAAAAATTTTCTTGCATGATTAGCACTTGGTTAATTCCAGTTCCTTCCGGGTGAGGGGGCCCTGTGGGGACACAGACAAGCACGAGGCTGCAGGCAGGTGGCCCAGGAGAACATACCTCATCGCAGCCAGCACAGCGGGGCTTCTCGCTGTCACAGTAATGCCTGCCACAGTACAGCTTCCCATTCTTCCAGAAATAAATCATGTCAACCAGCAGCTCGCCACATGTGCTGCAGACGAAGCAGGCGGGGTGCCAGAGTTTGTCATAGCCAGCCCTTTCGGCATAGATGGCTGGGTCTCCTTCCTTCATGGTCGTTTTGCAGCAGTAGCAGGACTAAAGAGAAGGATCCAGACAAGCCATGAGAATGCCGGCACCCTCAGCATCTGCTTTATGGGCGCTTTGCACGCCAACCTCAAGGGCAGTCATTCTGACTGTAGTGCTAGTACCACTTCTGTGAAACGCCACCTTTCCTCTAGCTGCTCCCAGAGACCTCTTTCACACTTTGTGTAACACGGTATTGTTTCCTGAACAGAAACACTCATTGGGAAAAGGTTAATAATAATTTTCACTTCAACTGTATGTGAGGCCTCTCAAAAATGATTATCTTAGATATTATTAGTGATATTTTTTAGGATTAAGTCCCATTAGTTGATATGCTAATTGGGTCTATGAGAAATACATTGGCTCAGCTTTTACACTTCATTCATCTGCATCATAATTTTCTTCTACTTTCAAGTCATTAGAAAAATACTCTCTAAAGGAGACTTTTTAAAAAATGGGGCTGGAGAGGTGGCTCAGCATTTATGAGCACTTGCTAGTCTTCCAGAGGACCCGGTTCAGTTCCCAACACTCACAGTGCAGCTAATAATAATCCATAACTCTGGATCCAGGGTGTCTGACACCCATGCCTCTGGCCTCTGTAGGCATTGCATGCAGGTGGTACTCTTACATACATGCAAGCAAAACATTCATACACATAAAATAAAAATAAATAAATCAAAAAATGTAATACTTGCCAATATAGCCACATAAATTTAAATCTGAATTTTAGGCATGGTCTCACAAGCAAAACTAATTAACCTAAGCACATATTATTCTTATTTATATATAAAAATAAGCTCTCTGGATTTGAGGCACCGAATCCAGTCAAGAATCCATAGCTAAGGAGGTCTTAGGCCCTAGGGGGAACTAACTACTGTTGTGTAGTTACTTGACATAGTGCCAAACTGCCTTCTAAATATTTATGTTTATACCCGTAGGCAAATGCTACTGTCAGTCTTAATCGGAGAAGCATCTCTTTGCAATGAATGGTAGTACCTGCAGGAACTCAGAGCTGTTGGATAAGCCGAGAATAAGAGATGGTTTAGTGCTCAGGCCTAAACAGGACATTTATGCCACCACCCTCTTAGGCTCAGGAAACACTGTTGGAGACAGGGTGGAAAGAATGTAAGAGCCAGAAGATAGGGGGAAGGGCTGTGAAATGCCATCCTCTGGACACAGCCATTGCAATCAAGATCTCAAAGCAGCTGCAGTTGCCTCCACTGGGACTGTACAAGACTGGCCTGTCAGCAGTCAATCATAGACTGGGGAGGGCCTCACAGGGCCATACCCTCCCTGCTGAGCTATGGGTTAATGATGGATTCAGGGCAGGGGCAGTCACTGCCTTCAGTTGTGTACCCACTGATGAACCCACCAAGCTCCAAGGGATAGTTCCAAACCTATGGTCACATAGGGGTGCTGGATAAACTCAGTGGGTGACAAAACAAAATAAAAAGAGACGAATATAGGCAAGGGACATGTGGGGTGTGTGACACAGGAGTGGAGGGAGAGAAGGGAGGGTTGAGAGTAATCAGAATGCATTATACACGTGTGAAACTGTCAGCAAATTTAATAAAATTTATATAAAGGAAAAAAAAACTTCAACAATACAGGAATTGATAAGAAAGGTTAAATAGGAATAGTGGATACTTCCTTACCATGATCTATATACATAATGTTAAGCAAGGTGTATATGTACAAGGACTAAAATTTTTTTTTCTAAAGTCAGTGAAAAAAGATATTTAATGATATTATCACCACTTAATGTTACATTGACATTAGCAAATGTAATTAAACTAGAGAAACATATTAGATACATAAAAATAAGCAATCGACACAAAAATTATGTTTGGAAACAGATGCTAGATTGGTATGTTATATTCAAGCAACTGTGAACTGTGAACACATAACACTATTATACTTGGCAATAATCAAAAGTTGGCTTCAAGTAGACATATCAAACATAATGATTCAAGATAAGGCTAAACTGGATTTTCATTCAGTTTCTTTTTCTTACCTATTAAATCTTGAAACAGAGGAACAGACCCACTCCCAAAAGTTCTAAGAAAGAAAAAGAACGCACAAAACACAAAATTGAGTACACAGTGTGACTAGTCTACTCACATAGTGGGTCTTCTTGGACTCGGCAGACTTGTCCCTGGCACCCACCACTGCTGGGGAGGGGCTGCTTCTGTCCCCACCGGGGATGTGTGCTTTGTCACCTTGACTGTTCATCTCAGAGGGAAGCTTGACATCGCCAACTCCCAGAGCCTCATTCTTGTATTTCTTCACAAACTGCTCCATCTCCTTCACCTCTTTGGGAGACAACTCATGGCACTTAGAAGGGTCCTGGTCATGTGCGGGGAGCTGCTTCGCTAGCTGCTTCTTCCGGTACTGCGCCCCCTCTGAACCCGCCACTGGCTGCTTTTCCTTTGGCAGCATCTGCATGTACTGCCTGGCCTGGAGCAGAGAGACCAGGGTTAACTGGGAGAAGTCAGTCCTCTATAACAAACAGCAGAAGCAAGTTTACTTAAGCAGTGAGTTGCATCTTCATACTATAAATATCTAGCGGTATTAACAGAAAAATGGATTTAGATGGGTATAATCAACACGTTTTTCTCCATGAAAATAACCCTCTCCTCAGTCTGTAAGACCATTTGGATTACTATGGTTTACTTATGTTAAATCAACAAATGTGTGACTAAAACAAAATGTAACTTTTTGGGTTGGTCAACATGTATGCAGTATAGATCAGGAGTATTTTCATCACATAAAAATACCTTTGCAAGGCTTACTTTAATGGTCTAGCCAATCTGCCAAATGCTTCATCTAGTTGTCATAATAATGGAAAGAGTTTGGTACAAAATCTCATGTTTTGGCCTTATATAGTAAAGAAATACAATGCTGTAATATTTTTTTGTTCAGTTCTAAACAAAGGCAGAATTTCTACTATTTAGACACTTTCTCTCATTTTAAGAAAAACTTAAAAAGTTGGCTAGATTGATATAAACATCTGAGTTTCATAGAATTACTAGAATTAAAAAATTTTATTTATTATTTTTATGTGTATGAGTATATTGTCTGCGTGTATGTAAGTATACCTGTGTCGTGCAATGCCCATGGAGGTCAGAAGAGAGGGTCAAATTCCCCTGGAACTGGAGTTACAGACGGTTCTTAGCCACCTTGTGGGTGCTGGGAATGGAACTCGGGTCCTCTGCAAGAGCAGTCAGTGCTCTTAACTCATGAGCCATCTCTCCAGCCCAGAATCACTAAAATCGTTATACTTAGGTAGTCAGAAAAATTCTAGGCGGTTTCTAGACTTAACAGTAAAAAAAAAAAAATCAGTAATAGTAGTGGAAAATCAAAATAATGGGAACTCAAGAAAAAAACAACAGATGTAGGGTGGTTGATTATTTCACAAAAGGGACTTCCCTAAATAAACAGTCCAGCATCTTCAATTAAAAGCCCACCTCTCTGCAATAGGATGAGTTCTTTGGGTATATGCCAAGGAGTGGTATAACTGGGTCAAATGGTAGGTTCATTTGTAGTTTTTTTAAGAGTTCTCCACACTGCTTTCCATAGGGGTTGAACAAGTTTGCAGCCCCACCAGCAGTGGATGAGTGTTCACCTTTCCCCACATCCTCTCTAACATTTGGTATCATTTGTTCTCTTGATCTTAGCCAGTCTGACTGGGGTAAGGTGAAATCTTAAA
>NW_008329362.1:3179000-3232784 GCF_000622305.1 Nannospalax galili
CATAGCCATCTTTGAGAACTCTCTGTTCATCTCCTTAGCCCATCTTTTAATTGGGTTACTTCTTGTCTTGATTCTCCGTTTTTTGAGTTCGTTATATATTCTGGGTGTTAAACCTCTGTCAGATGTGTCGCTGGTGAAGATCTTCTCCCATTCTGTGGGTTTTCTGTTCACTTCCCTGGTTGCCTCCTTTGATTTACAGAAGCTTTTTAATTTAATGAGTATGGTAAAGCTGTAATGAAATGCTTCTTCTTCTTTTTTTTTTTTTTTAAAAAAAAAGCCCACCTCTCCTCCCTCATTACTTACCAAAGCCTGATTCTGGACGGGAGGAGCCCACTCATAGGTAACAGTATTGATGGAAACATTCTTCTTGGCAGCAACTGGATTGGTCAATATCATAACATTGCGTTTATACATGGGAATGCCATCTGACTTGAGTTTTGCAATCAGGGTGGTGTACTTGGTGTCTTCAAAGAGCTTCCCCACTTTTCGATCCTCTTCGTTGCTCAGGAGGACATCGTGCTCTTCTTGCCCACATTTGCAATTACGGCATATTTTTCTAGAATGTGCAAAAAAGCAGAAAATGACTGATTACATCTAATCAATGATAATTAAGCATGTGCAGTTTGTAAAATACTTTAAAACATGTTTTATATAATAGTATGTAAACGCAAGTTCTTTCTTTCCTAGGGGAGGAATGAATATTCATAAACTTTAGCAAAAGGAAGCATGAAAACATACCCTTGCTTTATAAGACTGAAAACTTAGGTTCTAATGAAAAGGTGCGTGCCCAAGGGGGGCATGTCTGAAGACATTTGCTGTTGCTCAGTCTCTCACCATGTAAATACACAAAACCACCCAAAACTATCACAGTCAGATAGTGTGCATTTCATTTCTTACCTGTTACTAATTCATGGCCTTTCCCCAAGGCTTCTTTTTTCCATGTGAGAGGAAGAGTCATCTAACTTTTTCCATAACAGCCTATACTGCATTTAGGTTGATAGCCTTTCTCAATTTCTTTTACCATTCCATCTTCAATTTCTTTTCCTTTCCATTCCTTCTCCCTTTTCATATTTTTTTCATTCTCTCCTTTTCTTCTTTCTCTGTATTTCTTTCTCTTAAAACACTTATTCACCATCTACCACGTGCTCACTTATGTACAAAAAAGGAAAACGGCCCAGTCTACAATTCGAGTTCCAGGCTCGCCAGCGCTACATAATATCACCTCAGAACAAAACAAACTAAACAAAATGATAAATGAATGACAATTCTTCTGCCCTCATGGTGTTTCTTAGAATTTAAGGACATAACCTTCTTCCACCAATCTCTCTAGCATCAGACATGTAGACAGAGATTCACTCATGCAACCTACATGTGTGCCCATATGTCAAGCAACATGCTTGATACCACGACATGATGAAAAACACAAGTCTAATCTTTGACCTTCTAAAATCTACTGTCTGGTAAGAAGACAGACATTAAATAATCATACACACACACACACACACACACACACACACACACACACACTTTTTAATTACATTTACATTAGGAAGGAAAAACAGCTACCCTGACAGGGTATGATTCTGACCTGGACCTGCTAAGGAAAGGATCCCATAACAAAGCGATATTTAAGTTCAGGGCTGAAGGATGCATAGACCATAGGTGTGGGGTGTGTATTTGTGTTTGGGGGAAAGAAGAAGCAAAATGAATGGAGCATGTGAACAGGAACAGGAATATCTGCAGTGGGCCCGAACCACTGAGAGATATCTGGAGAAAGATATTCCCAGAGGCCCACACCAGAGACAGCCGATGTAACTGCAGTGAGGCAAGTGAGTGGCGACGGGTCACAGGCTGGGGAGCCTTGCAGACACATCATTGGAGTTTAGCCTTCTTTATAATAGCAATTAGGAGGCACTGAATCATAGGCAGTGCAGTAACAGGATCAGATCTATTGTTTGAAATGTCTCCCAACCTACCATGTACAGACTGGGTTAGAGACAGAACACACTTGAAAGTAGGGACACCACAGACATGCTAATTGTGCACTGAGTTTGTTGTGGCATGGGCTTAGTAGCAGGGACATGGTGACTACTTCGTAAATGTAATTCATATGTTGGTGGTCATTCCTGTGATCCAGGTAAGATGTGCTATATAGCTTGGACTAGGCCATTTGTCAATGGAGACAAAAAGGAAGAGATTTCAGATCTTCTTAAATGCAAATCTAACTAAGCTTTGTGGTTGCTATTTGGGCATAGTGATATATTCTCAAAGCACAGATTTTGGGAACAAAAAAGTTGGTAAAAGGAATGTTTAATTTACTAATGTAAAAATGCAAAAAAGAAATAGATTTGAGGTAAGGGATAGGACCAGTTGGTAAGGTGTTTGGATTGCTTGTGACGTAGGCAAACAGTATCAAGTTAGACAGTAGAACACAAATTAGTGTTAAAAACTATTCTGGGGGAGCTGGTCCCTCTTGCAGAGGACCCAGGTACAATTCCCACCACCCATGGTGGCTATCAACGGTCCATAACTCCAGTTCCAGGGGATCTGATGCCCTCTTCTGGCCTCTGTGGGCATTGCATGACACGGGTGCACTTATATACAGGCATTAATGTATATGAGTTAGATTGAACAGCTTTGCCTCTCAGGGAAAGTGTGGCATGAAAGGTCAGGGAGTCCAGAGATGCCTGGCAGTGGCTCAAACTGGAAAATGTGACAGACAAGGAAGAGGAGTAGAGGAACTCTGTGGTATTAAAATTTTAAATTGGGAGGGCTGGAGAGATGGCCCAGTGGCTAAGAGCACTAGCTGCTCTTGCAGAGGACCTGAGTTCAGTTCCCAGCACACACATAGCAGCTAACAACAGTCTCTAACTCTAGTTCCACTCTGTCTCTCTCTTCTGACCTCAATGGGCATTGCCACACATTGTGCACTTACATGTAGGCAAAACACTCATACACATAAAATAAAAACAGATAAAAAAAATTGAAAATTGGAATGGAAATACAGGGCACTGGATCTGAGCATTTAAAAAAATCATTCTACAACACAGATTGCTCAGGAGGATACTAGAGATGCAAATTAGCATTACATGTTATTAAGCCTGTGTGCTAAATTACCTAGGTCACTAGCAAAATAACTTTAGGGCTTAAGTGCACACCTTTACTCTCAGAACTCAGGGAGGCAGAGGAAGGTAGATCTCTATGAAATAAAGGTCTGCCTGGTCTACATAGCAAGTTCCAGGCCAGCTGGGGCTACAGGGAGATCATTCTCAAACCAACCAACCAACCAACCAACCAACCAAGCAACTTTGAGCTTAAATACCCATATTGGAAAGGAAAAAGAAAAAAAAAAAAGACAATTATGGCATATTCTACCCAGGGAATTATGAAAAAAAACCTCTAAATCATAAGAAATGAAAATAAGGGTAACAGTAGAATCCAATCAGTGAATATTTGCTTTTCATAAGATGCAGAAAGGGCACCTGAAATACTTCACCATCTCTGATGATCACAACTGGTTTAGTGACCTCATCATAAGAACTAGGGAGATCCCAGAAAGCTTCCCTGGGCAGAAAAAACAAACACAAAAAAACAAAACAGTCAACCCCAGTCTACCAAACACTGAGCAGACACTCAGTACATTAATTTTAAAGTCTGAAACAAGAAACTAACCTTGCTAGCTCCAATTCTATTCATATTGTCCTGTAGGTATTATCCAGAGCAGTGAGAAAAAGAAAAGAAACACAAGTTAAAGGATTCACCAGAAAGAAAGAAAATGCACTGTAGCTATTCACAGATGCTGTGACTGGCTGCACAGAGGCATGAAGCATTAACATGAAGAAGAGTTAAAGGTTTCCTGATTTAAAATTAATATAAATCATGGGGTTTCTCTATGCCAGAAGCATAAAAAACAAAGAGCTAAAAAGTTAAATGAAGCCTGGCATGGTGGCACATGCCTGTAGTCCCAGCACTTTGGAGGCAGAGGCAGGCAGATCTCTGTGAGTTCAAGGCCAGCCTGGTCTGCATAGTGAGTTCCAGGACAGCTGGGGCTTCAGGGAGACCCTGTTTCAAAAAGACCGAAAAAAAAAAAATTAAATGAACTTTTGCCAAATGACATATTGTTAAAAAATCATTTTTGTTATCTCAAGCTTTCTTAAAACTCTAGTTCATAAACCGACAATATTAGGTTCAGAGACGGGGAAGAATAAGAGCGGGAAGGAGGGGCAGATGAGGGAGGGGAGGGGAAAGAGAAGGCAAAGAGGGTGAGATATGGGGATGGTCAGGCACAAGGTTTTCCCCATACACACAATGGTCAGGAAACTTTATTTGGTAAAAGTCTGCAAAGAATTAGCATATTTTATTGCAGCTATAAAAGATTCTTTCCTACATCTGGTTATCTCACACCTCCATCTAGTGGAAAGCAACATACATATCTCCCTATTACAGTGTGGCCTTTATTCTTCTTCCTCAGTTACCAAAAACAATGGAATTATTTACAAAACCATCACATTGCAGTTGGACAGGGCTTATGGTTCTACCCTCTAGAGGGGGAAAGTGGTAGGGTGGGAATTTAGTTCTTAATAAACTAAACAGCTCCTTATATGGCTGTTGGACTACTGTACAAATCCTAATCATCAGCAAAGTGACTGCTTAAAGGAACAGAAATAGGTGGTGAATATCAGACTTTGGATATGGCGACCTGGGTTGACATCAGTAAATATGTACACCACAAATAAGGAGTTTTAGATTTTAAAACTGAGCAATTAAAGACAAGTAAGGGCAATGAAGCCTGCTGGTTTGTAAAGCATGAACATTGGCAGGCTTTGGGTAGTTCCGCTACACTTACTGTGAAAGTACCAAGTATGAAGGCTTGCATTAACCAATGACATAAGACCCGCTGCCCTAACAGTTCTGTTTGTCCTGGTCATCCTTGGGAGGAAGCCTCTTTTTCTTCCTTCCCATGTCCAAAATATCTTTACCAAGCAAATAGTATTGGGTAAAACAACATGTCAACAGCAACAGTGAACAGGAAATGAAATAACTAAAAAAGTCACATTATACCCGATCTTCAGTTTTTTAAGTAGACAAAACCTATGGTTGATTCATTAATGATTTTCAATCAGGGATGTGGTATAAGCTCTTCTGTGTCTTCCAGTAGGGAGAGCTCTGGAAGGAGCACTTGGTAGAATGTAACTCTTGGCTGGGCTGTCAGCACTCTAGCAGCTGGGGTGAGCGCATCATCCCCACACTGTAGCTCAGGCCTACAGAGAAAGACCAGCTACAAGCCACCAGCCAGCCAGCCACCTATAAAGCCAGGGCAGGAACCAGGGCCTGGCCACTGTGAAACCCCATGTATTTGCCACTAATTAAAAACTCTTCCTAAATCTTTTTGTAACCATTCTTATGGTTTAGTAGTGGCTGGGATTCAGAATCAAGCTAATTTAAAATGAACTTTTTCATTTTACGTTTAGAATAGATGAAATAATAGACTGGAAGCTCTAAGGTATGGGGGAGGAGTACTGCTTGTGCTAAAGAATTACTGTACCCAATAACTTTTTAGCGCCCAATACACATACATATGCAAACATTTATAACCAGGGTAAGCCAAAGTTCTAGACTCAAAACTCTAAGAACCAACGTGAGAGTTCTTGAGTTAGATCCAAGGTTATAGCAAATACAGAAATATACAATTTCAAGCTGAAAGCAGTCAAGAAACCCTAATTCAGGCTCCTGAAAGAGAAATGTTTTTTGTATCACAATTCATAAAAATTATTATTTTTCCTTGGCAAGTAGCAGGAAGTGGAGCACCAGCTGCCAGCTGTCCCAGTGATCTAAGGCAGGGCCGTGGCACTGCTACAAACTATAATTTAAAAGGGCTAGAAGCTGCCCTTTTGTAACAGGAATATACATATTTGGGCTGGAGAGTGGGCCCGTGTTACAGAATTCAACACAAGTGTTACTCCATTTATGGTGGGGAATGTTTAATTTTCTGCCAGCACTAAATCACTTAGAAATTTTGAAAAGATGTATACTACACCAAAGTACAATTTTTTTGTAAAGTGTATTTTGTACCTGTATTAACACAGGTTAAGACCAAACAATAATTCCGGTGCTTATATGATGAGTGGTCTATGACTGCAATGATCTTACCACACCGCAATATGAAATAAGTGACTAGAAGCTCCTTAAAATTCTTCAGATCATTCTGGGTGTGGTGGTGCACGCCTTCAATCCCAGCACTTGGGAGTGAGAGGCAGGAAAATCGCTGTGAGTTTGAGGCCAGCCTAGTCTACATAGCGAGTTCCAGGCTAGCCAGTGTTGCACAGTGAGACCATGAATCAACAAAAACAAAAATAAGCAGAACTAAAAAAAATTTCAGATCACACTGGATATTTCATAAGTTATCTCTGAGTAGTACTTTGAAGTGTATCCAGCAAACAGGAGTCCTTACTGGGTAGATATCAGCTTCCTTAATTTCTCATTTTCCTTTCCTCTTGCAATCACTGGCACACTCAAGACAGGGAGAGAGCTAAGGATGAGAGCTAGACGACCCCACTGTTTGCAAGGATGTCTGTGTCATAAAACACACTTCAGAGGAGGCAGGTAAGGACTGGTGAAGTTCAAGTTGCTTGGTTGTAAAAGTGAAAACGTGTTTTAATTTCTAAACTGGCACCGAGAAAGATGAAAGGAAGGTTTTGCCAAGCTTTGGGTTCAAATTCAGCTCTGTTAACTGTCTAGAAGCCATGATTTTGGTAAGGTATTTATTTAATTCCTTAAGTCTGATGTACAAAATGGGTACTAGGAGACTTAGGAAGAATCGGGAACATGAAGTGCTGTGATTAAGCAAAATTTTAAGACAGCCCCCAGGACCTTCACCCCCAGTATTAATCCCACAATTATGTTATCTTATGTGGTAAACGGGAGGTATCCAGGTGGGCTGAATCACTTGAGCCTTAAAAAGGAATGGGAAGAGGCAGCCAGGGAGACTAGAGGTACAGAAAGGATTCGAACCACTGTTGACTTTGAAGATGGAAAGAACTGTATGACACGGAATCTGAGTGGTTTCCAAGCTGGGAGCAACCTTAGTTCAAAAGCAGCAAAGAAGAGAGGGGCCTCAGTTTTCCAGCCACAAAAAAAAAAAAAAAAAAAATTCAGAAGGAAATCTACCTTGCTGGAAACTGAGAATTGCATTGAGGCACATTGAGGCAGATTCTCTCTCTCCCTGAGCTGTTAGATAAAAACCTACTGGGGTGAACCCTTAGATGTCAGTCTTTTGAGGCACCAAGAATAGAATCAGCTGAGCGTTCTCTCCTCCCTCCCCAGTTTCTAACTTAAAGAATGAATTCTTGGTTAATTACCAGGTGGTGGTTTTTGCCTGCTCAGCTGTAGTAAGTAGTTAAACAGCAACAGAAAACGATCACTAGTGCTTACTGATGTATGACATATAGAAATTAGTCATAAATTATATTTCTTATTAAAAAACACATCTGCACAAACAGGTCACTTAAACATTTTTGAGTTTTAGTTATTTGCATGAGATTCGATGAGCTAAGTTGAAAATTTGATTCTAACCTTCTGAAACTATAAGAATTCATTTTCAGTTTTCTACAATTTTGTGGCAAATTCTAAACTTCCATCCACCCTCTGGATCCATGTCCTCTGTCCTCTGGGCTTTGCCCAAGAAGCTGACTGCATCAGTGCATTCCCTTGTCCTCAGCAATAGGAGGCACTAGCAGATCAGATGAACAAGAGTGGGGATCAGCAGGGGAGGCAAGTGCTAGAGACCACACTGTATCTCCTCAAATTCATATGCAGAAGGCCTAATGCCTAATAGAACTATGTTGGAAGTTAATGCTTTCAGGAAGTAATGAGGTCAATAAGGTCATAAGGATAGGGTCCTAATCTAAGGATTGGACTTTGTATAATAAAAGAATGGTTTCTCTCTCTCTCTCTCTCTCTCTCTCTCTCTCTCTCTCTCTCTCCCTCTCTCTCTCTCTCGGTGTACACATGCATACACATACTCTGGCTATGAGAACACACAATGAGAAGGTGGCTGTCTATAACCCAGAAAGAGGATGCTTACAGAACCAAAACATGGTGCCACCTAATCTTTACAGCCTCCAGAATGATGGGGAAATTCACTTGTATTTAAGCCACTAGTCTATGGTATTTTGTTATGGCAGCCAGAGCTGACTAATATAGAGAACAAGAAATACTTCTCAGTGATAGTGCATGAGCTAAGATTTTCTGTTTCTAGTGTTGGTGGGTAGGCAGATAGCTGTGAAATCAAGGCCAGTTTGATCTATACAGGGAGTTCCAGGGCAGCTGGGGTTATAAGAAGACCCTGTCCCAAAAACATAAAAAACAAAACAAAATGAAAACAAACCACAAAGTGGAACTCAATAACTGACCCCTGGGGTTGTCCACTGACCTCCACGCACATCATGGTACACATGCACCCACACACATGCGTGTCATACACACACCCCAACAAAAAACTCATACCCTTATATGTGTGCGGGTGTCCATGCCTGTGGATGCAAGCACTGAGACTAGAGGAGGGCATCAGGTGTCTATTACTCTCTGCCTTATTCCTTTGAGGCCTGTTTTCTCCCTGAACCTAGATCTTGTGGTTTTTGGCTAGGCTGGCAGTCAGCAAGCCTGGGTAATCCTCTTCTCCCCTCCCAACTCCCACAGTGCTGGGGTTATAGGCCTGAGTTCAGATCCCCAAAACCCATGAGAAAGCTGAACATGGTAGTGTTCATGTCTGTAATTCTAGCACTCCTAAGGGGAGCTAGGAGGTGGGCACAGGAGAATCCCTGGCTCTTCCCAGGCATGGACATACATGGAATTTTAGAGAACAGCATGGATCATGCCAGTGGAGTACATGATGCTTGAAGGGAAACTGAGAGGGGTTGGAAAAGCAAGCAGAGGCCAGATGCTGATGTCTGCCAACAAAAGTCAAAGATCGTGATGAAAGGAGTAGGTCTGGTGAGGACTGAGGGCCCTTAACACTTGGGGAGTATGTAACTGTATCCGTCAACCCACTTTCAACATTTCATTCAATGGTTATGGGATAGCTGCACTGCTAAAGAGGTAGAGAACTGAACTCTGAGTTTCTATATATGCGTGTGAAGATCTCAGAGTCCTAAAAGTCAAGGTTCACTGTGAAAATGGCAGAGTGGGCTAGGTGGGCAAGAACCCTGTGGCCCTAGTCTACAGCTGCTCTTTTCATTACACACCGGCCTACTGGTCCAAAATATTTTACTAAAACTATCCTGAAATATGGCTGCACCTAGAGGTCAAAGGCGTCTACCTCTGGCCTTCAGTTATGGTTAAAAAGTCAGGGAATGATCAAGAATACTTGAGAAATGCGTCTGGACTCTAGCCAGGAAGATGA
Organism: Nannospalax galili; assembly: GCF_000622305.1. NCBI lineage: Eukaryota > Metazoa > Chordata > Mammalia > Rodentia > Spalacidae > Nannospalax > Nannospalax galili. The sequence goes on from NW_008329362.1 coordinate 3,188,401, forward strand.
CAGCACTAAGAAATACCATCTGGAGGGACTATACAAACCCAAGCTAGGTTGGAGGTGAGCCTCCAGTATTTATGGTTTTTAAGACTCTAAGACTATCTCCAGTCTATTAATTGAGTTTGTGTGATAAAGCTAAACTAAAAAGTGTTTTTATGCCAAAGAGATCTGTCTTGCCTGGCTCATTTATTTATTTTTTTATTTTGAAAGTATCAGAATATAGTGATCTGAAAGAGAAAAATAATACAGATCAAACAGAAATTACTATAAACTAACCTATTAGGGATGAGCTTGAAAAAGCTCATGAGCAGTTTTGGGCACTGCTGAGCTAAAAAGGTATTTTAAGATTGGAAACCCCTATGCCCAGCAGGGGGCGCTGCATCCCTTTGCAAAGTCAATTGGGATGCACAAATAAGAGCTGTGCACACAACAGAAGGTAAAACAGTCACTCTGGTATTCTTGGGTTCCTCCTTCACGAATTTAATACAGAGATCAAGAATGTCCACACAAAAAAACCACAAAACAACTTTCATCTGTCATTATTCTCAAAACAATATAGCATAGTAACTATTTACAGTTTACACTATATTGTATTTATACTATATTGTAAGTAATCTGAAGACATTTACTGATATATTACATACAAACATTACAATTTTATGAAGAGACTTGAACATCTGTGGATTTGGGTCCTTTAGGGGTTGGGTACCAGCAAACCATCTTATTCCAATCATGGAAACTATTTTGTTTAGTGATATCTTTTTGAACCTGATAGGCATATTACCAAGTTGCTATATACCTTGAAAAGGCAGCATGACAGCTACTTAAACCTGGAATTTGAAAAAGTCCCTGGAAAATTCTAAGCACTCTGAAAATAAAAAAAAAAAATAAAGAACTATATCATCATTTCTGAGAGGAATGAGGTTTCTATTGCCATCACTTTTTTTTCCTTAATCTTTTATTGAGCTTTTGTGCATTTCATGTAGTTCTTAATCAAATTTAGACTCCCTCCCCCATCACTGCCCCCTCATGCCCCATACATCCCACATAACATGTTAAGTCCTATCCAGTCAAGCATTTGTACCCAGATGACCTTTGGTGCAAATTTACCCACTGGAGTCTCGTCGGCCTATTTAGAGATTGTAAGTTCTTCTCTTCCTCACACAGTAGTAATCATTCTCCAACAGTTCCCAGGCTAGGGCCGGCTGGCCAACCATTTCCCTTGCTCTACTCTGGGCCTTCGTCTGATTGGGTTGGCATGGGTCTTGTGCTCAGCGCCATGACTGCCACAAGTTCACATGTGCAAGCTTCCAGTGGCCTGAAATCCTCTGTTTCCCTATGTTCATGAACCAACCCCAGCTCTTACAATCTTTCCACCCCCTCTTCCACAATGGTCCCTGAACCATGGGTTAAAACATCTGTCTGTTTCCTATGACTTACTAAATATGCAAGCTTTTAAAGGAGACTATTGTGCCAGCTTTTACTACATCCTCCATAAGCTTGCAACGTGTATAGCCACAGGGCTGATAAAATTCTTTATTCTAGAGTTTCCTATGGAAATCTGAAGCACAGAAGTAGTGGTTAAATGAAGTTCACTGTGGACTGGGGCTGTAGCTCAGTGGTAGAGGGTTTGCCTTGCAAGCATGAGGCCCTGGTTTCAATCCTCAGTACAGAAAAAAAGGACAAGCAACCATCATTCAAATAGTATACAATTAGTCTTTTTAAAAATATATTTATTATTTTTATTTTATGTGTATGAGTATATTGCCTGCATATATATAAGTACATCTGTGTTGTGCAATGCCTGTGGAGGTCAGAAGAGGGCATTGGATCCCCTTGAACTGGAGTTACGTAATGCTGTTAGCCTCCATGTGGGTGCTGGGAATCGAAGCCAGGTCCTTTGCAAGAGCAGCTAGTTCTTCCAACCACTGAGTCATCTCTCCAACCCCTGGTCTTTTGTTCTAAACAATGCCATGCTGATTCTAGTTTTGAGGAGGCATGTGGAAGAACAACTATGTTCTTCATAAGAACAGTTTTTAACTTTTATATTGACACGATACAAACAAGATCTACCTAAAAGTTGCATTTTTGATCCATTAAGATATATGCATTTCATTCAAACCAAGATATTGGTAAAAAAATCATTTTTTTCTTAAAAAAGTTTCAAGTTCATGAAAGTTTTTCAGTAATAAATCTACTGCTGAGAAATTCTTAAGACCTAAATTCAATGTCATTTCCTGACAACTAGGACATAAATATCTAATTAAACATTCCCATTTGTCACTCAATAAAGAGGTTGGCAGGAGAAGAAAGAAGTTAGCAGCTGTTAAAAAATAACAAGCTAGGGACTGGAGAGATGGCTCAGTGGTTAAGAACACTGACTGTTCTTGCAGAAGACACGGGTTTGAATCCCAGCACCATGTGGTAGCTAACAACTGTCTGTAACTCCAGTTCCAGGGGGATCTGATGGCCTCTTCTGTCCTCCATGGGCACTTACTTACAGGCAGGTATAACACTCATATACATACATAAAAATAATAAAATATTAAAAATAAAATAAAAATAACAAGCTAATAAACAATCCTGGGGCATTACCACAAACTTTTCTGCCACTCTGAGATGATATATATAGTCAATATTTTGGGTTTACAGAAAATCTGAGAGATAGCAAATAAATCAAACAATTCTAAATCAAATTGTTATCATCCAATCCACTCAGTCAAACTTAGTGACAGGGGGACAGAATGGTTTTACTTTGTATTTACTACTTAGAAAATAAAAGATCTACAACTGAGCAACTGTGCCTGAGAACTTGTGAGAGAGCCCACCGTCCGAGGAGTTACAGCCAGAGCGTAGAAGACTAATGATGCCTAATGATGAGAAGAGCTTACCTCCAGAAGTGCAGTTCAAATCCTTCACAGTTCTCTTTGCATTTCAGACAGGGGGCTCCAAACCCTTGCTCATGACCTAAGCCCATCTGTTAAGAAACAATGTGGCTTATTACAACTTTTAAAAATTTTTCAAAAATTCAGTAAACTACACTTTTAATTCCACTTAACACACTTGTTGATACAACTTTCAAACAAACCTTTTATGAGTAGCACACTGTTTAGCCAGTGATGATCCCCAGGCTCATAAATGGCACCTTGGAGCACAAGCACAACATACCTTATGTTCTCATTACTTTTACCACGAAAAGAAAAGGCACAAAATATAATTTTATGGAAAATGACAAATACAAACACTGCAAATCACAAAAAGTCACGAATTTATGTCTTTGCCCATGACATGCCCTGAATACATTAAGTGAGGGAGTACTCAGAGGATGGAGACTAGAAAGCAAGGCCAGCCACAAAGGACATTATTTTGCAGTAAACAAGTAACTTGTGAAAGAATTTAGGAATTAAAATCAAAATATTATATTATGGTAAATACAGTCACAGCATCTACAAATGTTCATTGAATGTCAGGAACGACATTATATTTCCCATCTCATTAGACTCTTACAGGACCTCATACAATGTTGATGAAACAGGCACTATCATTCTTCATTCTATAGAGTGACTTAACTGAAGCCCAGACAGTTTTCAAAACCTGCTGAGGATCAAAATATCAATACATGGCAGGCAAGGGATATGAGTCCAGGTCCGTGGGCTCCAAGGCCTGTGCTCTCATGCCTTGGGGTAAGAGTGTGAGCTGTACTGTTGTCTTTATTGGAATAAACCATTCTTTTCTCTTTGTGATGGCAATCAATGCAAGGCCCCTTGGTAACTTGCTGGGATGTGCCCTAATAAGCTGAAGGGGTGGGGGTGGAGACAGAACAAAGACACACAGAGTGACACAAACTCTTATAACCCATTAGCTAAAAGTGAACATGATCAATTGGCTTTGCAGCATCACATCAACAAATTATTCCATAATTTAAGTATCACATTAGTGATTGTGATACTTCACCTGGAGTAATAAACAGTTTGAGACAGATAAATTGCAATTTTTCTGTTCTTTTTTTTTTTTTTTTTTAATGGTAGTAGGGATTGAACCTGGAGTTTTACCTACACTATGCAAGTGCTTGTAACACTGAGCTGTTTCCCCAACCCTCATTTTACTTCTTGAGACATGGTCTCACTAAATTCTCCAGGTCGGCCTTGAACTTTCAGTCCTTCTTCCCTCTCAAGATAGAATTACAGAGTATACCACCAGGCTCACCAAATCATAGATCTTTTAAAATGGCACATCTTTTATAATTGTACCAAGTTCTGTTTACCACTGTCTAACCAAACCACATGGAAGCTTGTTCCTTGAAACATCAGCCCGAAGTCCCTAAAGTTTAAATGAAGCCATTCCTAGAAATGACATCTTCTTACCATAATTAATGGCTTAGTCAAACTTGGCTGATCCACCTAGCCACTTGGGAAAACCCATGTTAATCTTATGTCAGACCATCACAAGCTTTTTTCCTAAAATATAAGGTCAGTTCAGCATTAACGAAACTTCAACGCACCTTTTTGCCTCAGTGCAATTCACCGCTAAGTCAACTTTGAAAGGGGCACACTCTTTTACTATCTACCTTTTACTTCCTTCTATGTATCAGAACTTACAGTATTTAATGAATGTCTCATATTCTAAAGTACCTCACATATTCTTTCTGGGGGTAGGACTAGGGAACCCCTTCATATGACAGATCAAAACGCTAAAATTCAGACAGGAGAGATTACTTGCTCCTAGTTGCATAGCTGGTTGACGTAAAGGAGATCTAAACTGTGGCTCTAAGTAGGCATGATGTGCTGAGAGCCAGATATAGGCACCACTTGAATCAATTAGAGAGGCTGAATAAGATGCTTGAACTCTGAAATGAAAAGACAAGAGAAAAAAGTACATTCAAGAATGAGGGAACTCGAAGCACAAGTCAATCATGGAAGGAGGCAAGTGGGAAGCACTAAGGGTGATAAGGGTCAGCCATTGTAGCAGGCTGGGTGTTTGGTTTTCTTTTTCTTTTGCTATTTAAAAGGAAGAAAATACCCACTTCCCAAGCATTCAATCATGCCTTGGGGCTGCTAGGTTTAACGGAGAAGCCTACTCTGGAGAAGGGAGGCTGGTAAGGAGGAAGCCCTAGAGAATAGCGGCGGGCAAAGTGAGCACTGCAGGGGATGGGGGAAGCAAAAGCAAGCTGTGCTCACCAGACGTCAGGAGGACACCAGAAGTCACAGTTCCAACTTGGAGAAAGGAAGAATTTGAGAAAATGGCTCCATAAGCTGCACTCAAAACCCAGAAAGTCTTGCTTCAGGCTGCTTCCACTCTAGCCTGACTGAAGGCCGACAACCTCCACACAGGCTCCCTCCTCTTCCAGCACCATCTGTCAGTGCTGGAGAGGCAAAGTGCTACTCCCCACCTTCCCACACATGCTCTTTCATCTCTGAATGCTCAGACAGGACTGAGGACACTGGAAATGTCACTGACACAGCAAGCGAGTGGGTGTGGAACGAGGTCACACAGGAGATACTGTCTCCTCTAAGACCCGAGAAACAGTCCAAATTAAAAACACAAATAAAGACACCAATTTTCAAAATCATTGTTAGCAACAAGCAAAGACACTTTCAGACTGGCAATGAACTTCTTTTGCTATAAGACAAATCATTTTACATCTACATACGTTTTGTGTTGGACTACAAAGCTTGAATCTCACCGATATGCAAGTGAAGATCTATAGCTTATGACACATTATTGGGTAAAAACTTCTGTAGTCTAATCCTCCTTTTTAACCTCTATTAGAATTATAAAAAGCATAATGCCACACAGAGAAGAGAGATGAGTGGTCTACCCTCTCAGTCTCTGTTTACTGGATGTGCCTGCTTCCAGACTGAGTTATAGCCTGGAATGCAGTTGTAAAACACAATACAATAACAGAGTCCCAGAGAAGACATACCTCTTCTGGTGTGAAGCAAACCTCTCCCGATCTTTTCCCAACCGAAGCATCTAGGAATCTGCCAGTCTCCCCCTCCTAAGTCAAACATGTATCAGATGAAGGAAACCAAACTAATTCTACTCTGTAGAGCAAGAACAACCCCCACCCCCTCAGCCACTCAAGGCCCATCCCCACACCTTTTAAGGCACAGTATCAGAGGACCTGGGTTCCCAAACTTTTTTAGTTCTGTATGTTCTAAGGGTCCCACCAAGTTCTCTCCTTCATTTATTTACTCTGTGTTCAGGATTCCCTGAAACCCCGTGATCCTGACTTCCTACAACATCTCTTCCCTTCTCTTCACCCGCAGCACAGATCACACAATTGGGAAGTACCTTTCTTCTTTCCTCAAAAAGAGATGATTATTATTCTTTAGACACTCCAATTTTATAGGCTAGTTTCTGCTCATTTGTCTGTGCTAAGAATTTTTGGTGAGGAATAACAGGGACGGTGTTACTTAATGTTATCCAGAGTGCATGCAAGCATATGTTCGTAGCGGGTGGAGGAGAGGAAAGGAACCTTAGATGTTTGCTCCTTGTCAGCTAAGACAAACTGGCTGTTTGGAAAATGAAATCCAGATCCTTAGACTCAGATGAACACTAAAACACATGTGCTTGTATATAATAGTGATGTGACAGCTAGCTATACCAGGCATCAAAGATATGAAAAGAATCATATAGTTATAAATACTAGAATACCAAAAAAAAAAAAAAAAAAAAAAAAAAAAAAAAAGGGAGTTTTTTTTTTTTTTTAAAAACCAAGTCATAAAAAGGAAGAAAGAGCATTGAAAAATCTGGTCCCACAGTTTCACCAGCCACATTCAATGATTTGTAAAGTCATTTTTCTTCTTCAGGCATCATCTAGATAATGAAGGAATTGAATTCGATTGATTTTATTGTTTTTAATTCTTTAACATTAGGACACAAACATGTATCAGATAACTTTATCTTAGGTTAGCTACTTTCAACCTGGTCCAAGTTTAATTGTTAAACAGAAAATGATCGTTTGAGAAAGGTAGTGTATTAGTAGCTCTTGTGCCCCTTTTGCAGGCATAGGGAGGCCTCTGTTATTTTCAGACTGGTCTTAGGAGGACTGATTCTCTGCAATGGACTTCCCACCTCCCTTGAGGCCCAGCTCTGGTCCTCACTCCACACATGTACCTAGGTATCCTGACCTTGATGTTGGACCTCTCCCATTACAAGAAAAGGCTTTCCTTTTTCTTTCTTTCTTTTTAAATTACTCTTGTGTAGCCTCAGTATGTCTTCACCAATGTCCTAATTGAATTTCTAGAGACAAAAATCACAGTCTGGGCAGTTTAAAAAAAAAAAAAAAGGAATTATTATAAACTAAAAGTACTGTAGTAACTAAAGTGATTCAATTTTCAAATTAAAAATATGTAAGTAGATCTTGGGATATAAATTCAAAATTCTCTGTGTTTACTATAATTTTTTAATATTGTTTACTAACAAAATTGTACTACCAAACTTCAACAATTACGTCAACTTTGTCACTGTTCCTAATGTGAGTTTGCCACTCATTCCCTTTCTAAATCCTCCATCTATACATAGTCTTTCAGTGTAATCATGCTACTTCTTAAGGAAAGCAATGCTAATAAATTTTTTTTCTTAAAAACGTCAGAATCATTTGGACCTCGGTCTGTAAAGTACATTTAGGAAGCAAAAGACTCCAGTTGTGAGTCACTCAGTTCTGTTGTATGCAATTATTTCTCTAGCAGTGTAAGGTGGTATTCCCTGCAGAGTCAACACTTAGTGCCTAAAAACACATGGTTTTCTTAAGCACACAAATCTCAAAGCTGTCTACTTTGTGTAATTTTAGTAACACATTCTGGCCAGCATTAATACAAGGATACGACAGATTAATTTTTCTTCTTCACTGTCCAAGAAAACAGGTTCTCAGGATTGACTATATTCGGAGAAATCATAGTCAGGCATGAGGAATACTTACCAACAACCCTTGAAAGAATAAAAGTGACTCTACAATGTTTATCTTGAAATATAGTCACAAACAATATTTTTAAAATATCCCTAACTATGGGCTCTAGAAAATGAGCTTACATTTTCATGAGCTGTGTCTCCAATCACGCCCTCCCCTCTGTTTAGTTCAGAATAAGAAATGGGAATGGCATCGATTTCTCCATAACCAAATGTCAAGCAACCAGATAGGTTGGCAGTATTTCAGGTGACCCTCTTGATCCAGAGGGCGGTACTGCATGTCAGATACTTTAAAGAGAAAGGAAAAAAAGGAGGAGTAGGGAGTATAAAACATCTGGTATTTCAAACATGGTCTGGGCTGATCTGGAGGCAATTTGGATCTGGAAGATATTATGCAGTATTCAGGGTGAGATCATCTGACTCATGCTGTCTTCATAACCGAGTTTCCCTCTGGAGCAAGAGTCATATGTGGTTACTAAATAAGAGAGTATAATTAAGACTTTTTAATCGCCTTGGGATGAAGTTTTCCAAAGTAGATTATATAAAATATTCTAGAATCTGTGTTTGTATATTTACCCACCTATCAAATACATAGATACACATATATATGCAAATATCTCTGTGTGCATGCATATGTTTATGTTATGCTCAGAGACAAAGGATAACATTTCTAAACAATGCTTCTCAGCACATGGCTCTCTCAGAAGCTTTCTGTGATGTTTCTCACCCCCTCCATCAATATATATTGACTCATATCTGACACAGAGTCTTAAATTGTTGAAATTTTTAAGTCCATTGCCTATTTCCCAATCTCTACCAAGATGTGCACTGCCAAAAGAAGGGGTAGAGGGTTAGTTAAAATACCAAACTAATATATGAAGAGAAATACCCTTCAACTTTTATACAATTTGCCAACTTTCTCAGGTGAGACCACAAAGAAATAATGATTAGGATTTATGATTAATTACTCCTAACAGAACCTCTATGTTATCTTTTTTCTTTGTTTATAATATTGAAGCTTCCTTCCATCATTCACCTCAAATCTACAAGAGAAAGAATGGAAAGGTTGTCACCACTTGTCTAGTCACCCCAGTCAGGGTGTGAAGGCCTCTTTGTCCATGTGCTGGCATCCAAAACACTACAGGCTTCTCCCTCATCTGCATCCAGTGTTGTTCAAGTTCTCTTCATGGCCACCTAGGACCACACTCTAATTGATCACCTCCTTTACATAATGCCATCTTACTGTTTCCAAAATTAATACAACCTACAGGTGATCATAACACTCTTCTTATAGGCTTTCGGTGAGGTCAATGAATTCTTTTCTCAGCATGGCAGAGAAGCTGCTTTAAAACCTGGCACTGGGGGCTGGAGAGATGGCTCAATGGTTAAGAACACTGTCTGTTCTTGCAGAAAACCCGGGTTCGAATCCCAGCACCCACATGGCAGCTAACAATTGTCTGTAACTCCAGTTCCAGGGGATCTGATGGCCTCTTCTGCCCTCCATGGGCATTGCATGACAGGGGAGCACTTACATACATGCAGGGAATACACACATACACATAAAAACATACAAACAAACCAACCTGGCACCACCTTGCTCCTCCCACCTTTCCCCTCTGGTGCTCAGTTCCTTGGGAGCTTTGCCCTTTGCATGAGTCTCCATTCCTCCTCTCCATCTGCCCACTTATTTTCACAAAAGGACTCTGGAGGGGATGATGGTGGTAACAGCCACAGCCCATACTTATTGAGCACTCATCTTGTCAGACATGGTTCTAAGTGTTTCATGCAAACCATCTTGTTTCATCCTCATGACAATCATAAAGAGTGCCTAAGGCACTATTAGCGTCCATGTTTCCATCCAGATGAAGGATATGAAGCAGAGACTTATGTCTATTCTTAACTACCAGTGCCTAGGGATGGGGCAGGACATGAAAAAAGTTTTGTTTAAAAAAACCAAAAAAAACTTTAGTAACTCAGCTGTTAAAACTCAGAAGAAATAGAATTTTTAACTTAAGAACAAAGGATTACTATAGCTGAAGAACAGACTCAATCAATACTATAGTTGTCAATTCTAGTTATCCAGAGTCAAACAGGAATGCATCTTCATTGTGGACCTAGTCAATCCCTCCAGCTTCTGATTGCAGGAAGTGTAAAGCCAGAAGCGCTGCAGGAGTCCACATGAAATCCAGAGTGAACCAAGGGGTCTGAAACCTCTTGTTTATACATAGTAGTGAATACAATTCTGTTAGGAGGGAAAGGAAAACCAGAGTTTTCAGTCTAAAAACACTTAAGAATTTTATTTTGGAAGTAGGTTAGTCCTCTTGGAACTTTGCTGCATTAAAGCAAATGATTTCTATGAAATCTGTGTCTATGTTTCTTAAGTTCTTATATGAAGTAGTGACAGAGGGATTGTCACCAAAGTAATTCATCCACTTGGGCCTGAGATGCAATTAGGTGGTCGCTGATCACCAAAGGCTTATACACAACCTCAGCGAACGTGGTAACATGACACAGAGAACAGCAAAGGAAGATGCGCTGCTTTTCTAGGGAACAGTGACTGGGCTGGACAGGATATCTGATGCACTTCTACTTATGCTCCACTGCGATAGTAGAAAGGGTAGTAAAACTACTTCAACGATCACTTGTTACAATGCAACTATGCACAATGGATATGTTATCTCAGCTAATTCACAATGACCTTAACATACATAAATCCATCTGGAGCTATGACTGAGTAAAAGAAAACAGACACAACATTCTGTCCTGGCAGAATGCTGTTTGATTAAAATTAGGGAGTACTTAGAGTCAGTTGTTCTTAAATTCACAGTACTACTGAACTACTCAAAACCCACTTTATCCATAAAATAGTATTAGAGGCAATGCAACTTAGGCCTTTTTTCTTTTATTTCTTTTTTTAATTAAGGTTTCCACTTATTATAGGAAAGCAATTGATAGGAAAAAATGAAATCCGTCTCCTTAGTTTATGCAGGTTCCTTATAAACATTTTCAATCTAACTACTATAAAATTATTTTTATGCCACATCCACCAATAGAACTCCTCTTCTGGGAGTAAGCTTTACTAGGAAAAGGCTTCCCCTTGAGAAAACGCAAGGCAAACTGTAAAGATGTCACAAATAACAGGTTATGATTGTGGCTGAAATCACTTCTTAATTAGGATTGGTTCTACTGAAGGACTCTGCAATGGTATGTGCTTAAGCAACACACCCTCACAGCCTCCTATTTATTAGCTATAAAAGGGATTTTCAAAACCCGATTCAAAAAGGTGTCTGTAGGAGTTCCTGAAAAGAAGCTGGATCACAGCAGACATTCCTAATTTGGTCTTCTGTCACTATCTCCACAGCCGGCTCTCAAGAGTGGGCCACACAGACAGAAACACGTTGAGAGAGCTTTATTAAGACACTGTACCCCAAAACTTGAATAATTCTTGATTAATTCTTGACATGTCTAAGGTCCACAGCATAATTTCTTCAGGAGAGAACCATTATAACACATTGGTGAGGGCGTGGGGAGGGTGACTGCTCAGTGAAGTGATTTACTGCCCTCCACCTATCTGGTTGGAGGAAATGTAGGAATGAGGAAAGTACAGACTTGTTTTCACCAAATGGAGAAGGAAAGAAAAGGTTCGCAGTACCGACTGAGAAAGCTCCTAGAGGAGGCTGCTCAAGGGAGCAGGGAAATCCAAGAGACACTGGAGAACAGGGTCCAACCAAGAGAAGGCACAGAAGGGGGTGCTGGAAAGCAAAAGAAAAATCAGGTTTCATACAACAGTTCAGGGTCTCGGAAACCAGGAAAAGGAGAAACGGAAGCACAAACCATACTGCCAGGTCCCCATGTTTGCCAACTCATTTACTGCTTAGACTTTCCACACAATACTTACTCTAGAAAAAAAACACAAAAAACCTGGATTATATTTACATGATATACTTGTAAACATAAATGACTTATTAACTTAGACCTGTTATGTAACTTTCGATGGATGAGAAAAGTGGTTTGGGGCTGGGGGTGTGGCTCAGTGGTGGTGTGAGAGCCAAGCCTTGGGTTTCGCCCCAGTCAATAGGAAACAGAGACTGAGACAGAAATGGCTTAGTTTACCTAATACACTGTGTTCTTTAGACTATTGCATGAAGACTTCCCCCACTAAATAAGATATAAAAACACCATTTTACATTTTGTCTAATGACTTAGAAGAATTATTTACAACTAGCAACACATTTCAGTTGCCCATTAATTTTCATAGTCCTTTATCTTGGTAAAGTTAAGTGTTAAACCACCAATGATGTTGCAGAAGCCAACGTACAAGCTCTTCATTCTTTCATATGTGTTGAGGGCTACTGGAATAATTCAGAAAAGGGAAAGCCACCTCTAAGACGCCTTCCATGCCTCTCACAATAGGAGGTTGATAAGACTACATCCCAGTAATAAAGGGGTGTCATGATTTGGTGACTAACAAACCACCTTTAAACACGGTTTATTTTGTATTTTCTGCTCATGATATTCTGTTCGTGCTTCTGTCGGTGCAGTGGTGCAGTGGCTGGGTTAACCCAGCTGCACTAGCAGTCAGCTACCCTTCAGGACAGCTAGGGACAATTGGCTCAGGGGAGCTTCTGCTACGGTGTTTCATCTGCTTCATGTGGCCTTCTCATCTGCCAACAGGCTGGCCTGGGTTAGTTCACAAGGTAGCAGCAGGGCTCCAAGGAAGTAGGTACAGACAAGAAGGGCGTCTTGAAGTCCAAGCTTGGAATTCACACAGCACCATGCCCAACATATCCTATTGGGCCAGGTAAGTAACATGACAATACAGATTGAAAGGCAAGGAAAACAGATTCCATTTTTAATGGGAAGTACTGCAAAGCGCTATGGAATTCTTGCAATTAACCAAAGAAATTGAAGAAGTGATTGTGATTAGGAAGACTGGACACTTGTTACATCAGGCGCTGTTCCAAGTACCTGCATGTAATACTTAATTTAATTTCACAATGATCCAGAAGTGAGTTATTATCAGCATTTTACAGATTAGTTTACCAGAGTCACAGAAGCTAAAATCTTGTCCACATTACTGGGCAGGTATCAAAGCTGGGATTTAAGCATACACATAGGAACAAAATCCACATTGCTTCCTTTAAGTCCCCTGTGTTAGTAAGGAGATGAGGATGACAGCGTTCAGCATCTTCTGTTTTAATTCATCTGGTTGACAAAAGTAGCAGCAGATGACAGTTCTACTGCCTTATCTGTAACATCTTAAAGAATGTGGGACTTTAACGTCTCTCGATTCTCCTTCCCTTTACATTCTGACTATTTCTATTCCGGTAACTTTGTACTCTATCACGGCTGACATATTCTAACACTTGCACTACCCCTTGGACTTTCAATTTGTTGTATTTAAGAGGTCAGATTTTATAACTTCCTTTAAAAACTTCAGGTGCCTTGGCAGTTTAAATAGAAATAAATTCTGCATTTCTTCATGCAACATGGAAGCAACATGGCCCAGCTGAGAGGAATTTGGAGAGATCTGTGTCTCAAAACCAGTGAAGGAGTGACTAGAATAAAAACAGATTCTCTAAAAAATCAAGTAAGAGACAGTGGAAAGTTCATTGTTCTTTTAGCAGGACTACAGACTATCTGATTTGAAAGTGTAATAGTCTGTGATACTGCATAAGAAAGCACAGCAGAATCGACTCACACATGACAGATCTTCAGAAACGGATCCTCAAGTCCCATATTCACGAATCCCACTACAGCACACATTAGGCTGAAGCAATGGTCTCAATCCTTCCTTCTAATATACTATTAAACATACATATCTTTGCTATAGTCTCAGAGCTGCTTGCCTGGACTTCTTTTCTCCTTGATTTTGAGCTAAAGTATGACTACCTTAGCATAAAAAGAGGCTTAAAAGGTGTTCCTGCCTGCTTTTTCCACTGTTCCACCCTTTGCTTCAAATATTCACGGATCTAAAATGAAATAGATCAGGAATCAACCTTCTCTAAGGATATTTAGTCATAGCTCCAGAGCCTGCCTGGACTTTGACCATGATTGCTGATCCTTCTGGGGGCCCATAGGAGCAGGGGTAACCACAATTTCAGCCCCACCACTTTCAGAGGTCACAGGAGCTAGTCAACTCCCATTCACCCCCACCCCCATGCACACCCTTATGGCTTCTTAGGAAGACTGGTCTGATGCCCTAGAGAAATCAAACACTGCAACTGTCATGGCTACTTCTCCAACTGCACCTTTTGCTTCAGGAGACATTGATTCTGCCATGACGGCTTCAGATGACCCTTAGACGACCCTGTTCAGAGCCCTGGGACCTCCTCCCAGCTGTCCTCCTGGTTGGCAGGAGGACCTAGGCCATCCATAACATTCAGTGTGCACGTTACTGGCACCTCTTCCTTTCCTTCAGGCAGTCAAAGAGTGCTCCCTCCCACACATTACCCCGATACTGCAGCCTAGACCCCGAAAAAGCTTCATTAGAGTGTTCGATGGCCCATTTGTGGTCTTTACTACAGGTAAGAAAGCTAAACTGGCAACTTGAGGAGCAGATAACTCCTAGTGCATCAGCCTTAGGCACACCCCCAATCAGAGAGTGGCTGAAGAGTTACAGACAAGCAGAGACAGCAAAAACTGCAGAGAACTGAGGTAACAAAGGGGAAAAACTGCAGAGAGCCGAGGTTGTGAAAACCCAGACCTGCAGAAGAGTTGCAGGCCCCAGCCACTGGAAAAGTTCCAGAAAGCCACTGAAAGTTACTAGCTTTGCCTACTGGCACTGTACACTAGCTCTAGCTGCTAGGGGCTGCAGGATCACTGGCACTTAAAGCCCAACACCTAGAGATACTTTAGGGATCCTAACACCCTAGGATCTAGGCTCAGAGCTGCTGACACTAGATTGCACTTTGCCAATTCTCTAGTTCCAGAGCAAACAAATCTTTGGCTGATGGATGGTATAAGAAAGACAAAAGCTTGGTGGCAAGGTAACGTCAACTCACAGCTGGGAGCCAAGTCCAGTCAGTAATAGCCAGCCCAGAATGTGAAGTGTCCTCCTTTTATCAACAGATGGAAACAACATATCAAATATTCATCAAAGTTTGAGTAAACCAAAAGATCCTCAGCAGTGGGCCAGGCTCCTGAACTGAGTAACAAACTTCTTCAATCAGTGGTGGTGGCACACACCTTTGATCCCAGTACTCAGGAGTCAGAGCAGGTGGATCTCTGAGCTACAGGCTAGCCTAGTCTACACAGGGACTTCCAGGCCAGTGGGGCTATAGGGAGACTCTATTTCAAAAAAAAAAAAAATCTGAAAAACAAAAACCAAAACACCAAGCAAACAAACAAACAAAAAACCCCGTATCTTGGAAAAATGATATATTTCTGTAGCTCATGTGCTCTGGCTTTATTTTATGAGTCAAAAAATTTGTTAATGATGTGAATTCCAGGCAGGCGTGTACTGACTTTTCACAACCAGGTACCATTGCTTCCTGCTATTTACTCTTCCTTTGGAATGCCTCCTTTGCTTAATGACCTTTTACTTATTGTATAGGAGTTGTTTCCTCAATAAAATACTCCCAGTCTACCCAACTAAAGTCAATTACTTATGCTTCTGGGACTCTCCAATGGCTGTTTGTATTCCTATTATAGCAAAGCTATTCACACTGTGGCAGGGGGCAAATTGTGAGTCACCAGTCCATACTGAGACATACAAAGAAAGTGAGGGTAAGCAATTAGGAACCTTAAGCACTTTGATAAGACAATCTTGTATCTGTTGTCTTTAATAACTTTAAAAACTAGCTCAGTATTTGTCTTCTGTTTTAGTAATTCATTTTTGTTGTGTTTTAAAAAATATCAACCCATGATAAATTTTTCTTAAAAAGTGGTTCCTTACCAGATTAAAAAAGGTTAAGACATGTCTTCAGGCCCACCCAGCACTGTAGTTAATTTACATATTTGTTTCCCCCCACTCTCGCTTTCCTTCCTTCTATTTTTTTCTTACCAATGCTGACACCACAAGGTTTTAGAGTGCATAAGCTCAATGAATGATATGGGTTGAAATCTAGTTTAGATTGTCATCTTAAATTTAAACTTCACTTTTAACATTCTCTATGAAAAACAAAGAATAACTTTTTGCTGAGCCACTCAGTTGCTTTTATTGATGGCAAGAAGCTTATAAAGAAAAAAAAACAGACCTTTACCATTGTGATTCACGCTATCAGGCTGTCACGACTATGTATGTGTTCACATAAAACCCAAAGTTCACCTTAATATCTGCATGATCATTCTGCAATGAAATATGATATTCCTTTATCATCAAACAAAGTGAGGAAAGCTCCTGTGGTTTTGACTTACTCATGGATTCCTTGCCAAAGCATTTGAGGAGGCTTTGAGGCCAGATTTTTGCTCAGCTCACTGTTCAGATAAGAAGCTATGCAATAAACTCCCGAAACTCCTTTTTATAGTTTTGTGAAGGTGGTCAGGATATTACTGTAATAAACACAAGCTGAATCACTCGTGCTTTGAGGATGAGTCAGTATTTTGGAGAATGGATATATTTATACAGTAGCAGCTTTGCTGTCACCAGGCACCCAAGATCAGCAGTCTCCCCTGGCTGGCTTCAGACAAGGAGCTCTACCATTAAGCCTTGTCCAGACCCAGTCAAACCCGGGAGGAGGATCAGAGAAGCTGGCAACGCTGAACTCTGCTTTTTACTACTGTCAATATTACTGAGTAAAAGCAGCAATTAGTAGAAAATCATGATCACACATACCTTTGTCTCTCTAGTCCATTATTTAAGTAGGAAGTTAGGTGGACCGGACACTAAGAAAAACACAGATGACACTACTACAAATTTGTTGTATAGGTGAATTGAAGATTGTAATTGGGTAGTTGAAAAACATAACCTTTATATTTCAAACTCTAATAACAGCTTAATTCCTTGATATTTACTCAATGAACAGTGAAGTTATTTTTCTTTAAAGTCTTGAAAATGAGGTTTTGAAAACTGTTTTAAATTTGATTAGTCTTATTTCTCTGTTTTTGTGATTTTTGTTGTTTATTTTGTTAATCACAACTCATTTCCTTGAACCTTTCACTGTTTTATAAAAATGGAAATGGTTTCCTATATGTCTTGTATATCAATGATCGCATAAACAGACTTTTCAAAACAATCATAATTTTAGTTACCATGGCAATAGTTGCCAAACAAAACTTTCCAATAACTGCTAACTAGAAACCAAGAATGATTCTTCTGCAAGGCATATGTATTAAGAAGACTGAGCATGGGTACTTTGGAAGCACAAAGCTACATCATAGCTTTATTCATCTATGATAACTTTCACATTTCAATACATAAAACTGTTTGTCCACCCTCCCCAGTGAACATTACTTAAGATAAAAGAAATAAGAATTCCAAAGTTTATAAAACCAAGAAGAAGCCAAGAATCACCAAGAATCACCACCAAAACTTCCCACTGTGTTAGAAACCCAGGATACTACTACCCTGGACAGATGGCTATAATCCCCGATTTTCATTTGTCATGTGCTTAGGAAGCTTCATACTACAGATTTAATTGCATTTAACATCTTCAAATAGCCATACAAATATGAAAATGACCCAGTTAAATATAAGTATAAGCACACTGAAAAATAGCTATGATGTATGGGGACAAATTATTCTGTTTTCCAAGTTTCTTCACGGAATTCACAAATGTATAAAACATGTACAAACTACACCACTTCATGCAGTCATATGTATATGCATTTACATTCTCATTTATATATTCATGGTTTATATGATTTAAAAAATTTTTTTAAATTTATTTTTTGTAAATGAGTGTATTGCCTTCATGTATGTAAATGTATCACATGCATGCAATTCCTGAAGAGGGCAGCAGAGGGTGTTGGCCCCCCCTGGAACTGGAGTTACTGATGGTTGTTAGCTGCCATGTGGGTACTGGGAACTGAAGCCAGATCCTCTGCAAGAGCAGCCAGTGCTCTCAACTGCTGAGCCATCTCTCCAGCCCTGGTGATATCTGTGATTTTTAAGTACCATAGAACATTATACTTAGTAGACTGCTGATGTATTTTTCACAACCAGAATCACAGGATTTAGAACTTTAGAAATCATCTGTTTTTCATATTGATTCTTTGTACACATATGAAAGTTAAAATCCATGTTAGCCTAGTGTCATATGAAAGGTATACTGATAAGGAAGGGAGAAAGTCTAGATACACAGGTAATCTTTCCATAATACAGATATTTACTTGTCTTGGATGCTAACGTAATGTTAACCTGTCCTAATTTCAAATCACTAGGGTGGTTTGGTCTGTTAAAAAAAAGAAAGAAAGAAAAAAAACCAGCACTATCCTCATTCTCAGAGAAGCACTTGCCTATTTAAATAAATTATATTTGAGGAAGTGATTTTTCTATTCTGATGAAGTTAGCATTGTATGGTTTTCAGTCTGTGTGTTTTATCCAAGTTTTATGTACACCCCTCATGTAAATTTCAGAGATAAAGTCTACAAAATAACAGGAATGTGAAAAGGAATTTATGAGAGAGTTTTACAGGCAAAAAGAAATTGATTAAACTGCAATAGTGTCCATCATATATTGTACCAATTAAACCCTACTATCAAAGCATAGGGGGTTTTATAATTAGGCTTTGCTGTATTTTGTTTTGTGTGAAGTGAGCTGTTGTGAAAGTTGTGGTGGTTAGTATTATTGTCAACTTGACAACTTCTAGAATCACCTGGGAGATGGGTCTCATATCTGTGGGGGATTATCTTGATTAGGGTCATCGATGTGGAAACTTCCACATTCTGGGCAGCACCATTTCCCTAGGCTGGAATCCTGTTCTGTGTAAGTAGGGAAGAGGAGCTGAACAGCAGGATGCATTCATTGCTCTTTGCTTCCTGATAGTGGATGCAGTGAGACCAGCTATGTCAAATGGAACTGTGAGACAGGGGAAATCCTTTCTCCCTTACGTAGCTTTAGTCAGGGTATTTGTCATAGCAACAGGAAAAGAAACTAAGACAATATTAACTACCAGTAGAGTTACAATTTCTGAAATCTATTGCATAGGACAGCATACAAGAACAAAATCAATAGAAAGCCCACTACAGTTTTAATCAAACTAATCAGGGCAACTAAGAGAAAGTGACTTCACATAGTCAATGTACTGCATCACAACACAGGTTAGAAGTAATAAATGCCTAGCTAAGGACCTCTTCATTTTCTTCTGTAGGTCTTCTGAGTCAGAGCCTCCACCTCTAAATCAAAGCTCTAAATATGCCTTGCCCTCCCTCTGCTCCCTTCTGTGGCAAGAACTCTTACAGCAAACGTGGCTTGGACGCTTCTTCAACCAAGAAAGGCTTCACATACAGAAACTAACTGTGCATATGAGCACCTGGGTCTCCTCAAACTTGATTCTTCACGTCACTCAGGAGCTTTCTATGAGAACAGAAATCACTCTTATTTCCAATGATTATCATCTCTGTGGTTTTGAAGTTTTTACCAACTCCAGCACTTGTTTTTTGGCTAATAACTAAAGTTAAAAAAAAAAACAAAATTGGATGCACAGAGAGGGGACTTTTTTTCATGATGTATATTTAAGATGCATCTCACTTTTTAAAAGTAAAATCAAAGAAGCAAAGACTATGAATAAATGCATGCACAATGTAAAGGTTGATTTTTTTTTTTAATGAGGTTAGAAAAAAGGTTAAAAAATAGAAAATATAGTAAAATTAAAGTCCTGCAGCAGTTCTGGGAAGTATAAGGAAAAGTACTGGAGTTTTCTTTCTCCCTGGTATGTTTTGAAGAATAAAAAAGTGACTCTCATGGGAGAGTAGCACAGAAAGCAAAGAGGGAAACAGCTGGGGATGGGCCACGATTTACCATTCACCACAAAAGTGAGGCTGTTTCTGCTGCTCAAAGGCCATTGTTTTCTTGCAATCAGATACAGATTTTACTTATACAAAGTCAATTATGATGAGAGACTTGAGATACGAAGAAGAGATCCAGATGAATAATTCAGAAGGCAAGGCATGGACATAAAAGTCAAATACTCTAAAATATCATTAAAACTCTGCATAGCCAAAAACATCCTAGCAACAGCTCACTTACTTCAAACAAATAAAATATAGCAAAACCTAATTATAAAAACCCCTGTGCTTATAAGAGTAGGGTTTAACTGGTAATCAATCCAAGGACAAGTTCATGGTGAAGTTCTCCTTTTGTAAACCAAGAATCTTACAACAGTATCATCCACCTAAGTAAAGGCAACCCTCTAATTCTTTTCACAGGAAATGCTAATAGGAAATAAATAACATTTTCCATCTGCCTAGAAAAAAATTCCTTCTGAATGAGAAAATGTAAGAGCTTTAGAAGGGAAAAATGCCATACATCTTAAGGCAGTCAAACTGATTTTTATTAAGTGATTCTATACTTCCATTTGCAAACTGCCTTTGTTTTCAAGGTACATTCAAACTACTGACTTTCTTATATACCCAAGCATATATTGACAATTATCTAGATACCAAAATAAAGTGAGAAGTTCTGTTGGTAAGTAGGAGATAGTCTAGTAATGCTTCTTCAAGTGTGTTAGAAAACAATTTCTAAACAAAGCTTTTTTTTTTCTCTTTTTTTAAACTAAGGCTGTAAAATGGATTCCTAGAATCTTCAAATTGTTTTGTACTGGGGAACTTTTTATTCAATCCACAGAGAAACAAGTCTACTGGGTTCCTACAAAGGTAGAGAGAGGATGTGGTTGGCAGTCAAACAGGACACCTTTGGGGTCTCAGTCACTTTCAATTTACTGATAGAAGACTCTTCTGAGATCCACCAGAAATGACAACATAGTGAAGGGTGGATTTACTAATGCTTAGGTTTTATCTCACTTCCTTTAAACTCCTGAAATCCTTTTTCTCTTGGGGTAGAGTAAGATTATACAGAGGGTTAGACTGCTTGGTTGGAAAGATATCCTTTTAAAGTAAATGGGTGATGGAGGAAGAAAACTATATCAGATGTCAAAAGCATTATCACAACTCAGTCTTCAGGAAACTGCCTTTAAATATTTTGATTTTTTTTCTACATTGCAAACACATATAATTCTTAACTTTGGCATTTTCCTCTCAGAATTACTGTTTTTAAGACACTTCTTTTTAGTAGACTAGTTTTGCAAAAGTAGTTTTACTTCACAAAAAAACTGAGCAGAGGCACAAAGTTCCCCAATGGCCTGTTTCCCCATATGTCTGCCCTCCCCTACTATCAACATTGTGTATCAGAGCAGGACATTTATTACAGTTTATGAAACACCTGACACATCATTATCTCCAAACTTCAGAGTCTACATTAGGGTTCACTTCTGCTATTCTATAACCTGTGGTTTTTGACAAATATGTGACACACCCACCAGGATAGTATCATGCAAAATAGTGTCATTACCCTAAAAATCCTGTCCTTTGCCTACACACCCCTCCCTACTTCTAGAGAATTTCTACCTTTACAAAGTAGTCTTCAATTCAGTATTCATAACACAAGGCCTCCCAAATTTGAGACAAATGCATAATTTACATTAGAGATAATAAGAAATATTTCTTATGAAAACCAAAATGAGTACAATGTTTACCAACAGGAAAGTACACAGAGAATAAAATGTTTTTCTAAGTGGCAAGTAAGATTAGCTAGAAAACATGTTAGAATAAAAAAAGAGATCAAATGTGAAGAGACTAGAATGAATTACTGTACTCTGAATGTTTTTTATGTTTTCCTGTTCTTGACTTCCCTTCCAAGTGCTGATTTTGGTCATAAGGGACCAAGGAACTGTTTCCTCAGTGAAAATGTTTATTGGTCAACAGCTTCCTAGCCCAATACTTTCCATTTGCATACAATTTCAAAAATTCAGTTCTGGTCATGAAAATAGAATTAATGCTCAACTCAAGGCAGACATTCCGTTAGAGAAGATGAAATAAAAATAATATTGGCAAGCAGAATAAGAAAACTAAGTTTTCTCTACTTTTCTTTCTCTCTCTGCACAGCTTCCTTCCCTATTTGATAAATGACCGCTAGTTTAAATTTACTGCAAAGTAAACAGGCGCAGTTCCCTGGAACAAGACCTTTAATGTCGAATGTTGCACTAGAATGTGACATCAGCGTTCTTGAGTCATAATCTGGTCGCCACCTCTTTCTCCCATGCAACCTTAGACTCCCAGTGAGCTTGAGCTCCTCAGGTAGGGCCATTAGCCCTGACGCCAAGGAACAGTCAGGACAGTGCTCCCCAGAGGGGCCACTAAGCACCGGCGATAATCGCTACACACACACACACACACACACACACACACACACACACACACACACACACACACATACACTCACTCCCAAAAGTCAGCACTGGAGAAGTTATCAGCGGGCGCGGCTGTGAAGGAAGTGCACTAATCAGCACCCACTTTAGACAGCCTCGGGAGTCCAGGCTGTCACCACCTCCGCTCCCAGAGCCACACCAGTTGCCTGGGCTGAGCTTCCCCAGACAGGAAGGGGCGTCGGTCACCGTCCCGCCCGCACCCGCCTAGACCTCTCCCGGGCCTCGGGGGGAGGTGAGGCTGGAAGGCTTTCCCGAAAGTTTGAAACAGCTCCCGCCGCAGGCGCGGGGACAGCCGGGCGGGGGTCCGCAGGGCCGCGGTCCACCCCAAGGGGACCAGGAGCTGGACGCACAGGTGAGGCCGGCCGCGCCGCTCACCTTCTTCATTTTGGCTTCCAGGTCCATGCTGGAGCGTCGGAAGGGCTTCACGTCCGCGATCTCGGCTGCGGGGACTCCGGCGCCGCCGCCGCAAGTCACTCACCCGGCGCCCTCGAACTTCCGCCACCCGGTTCTGCGGCAGCAGGGACCTGGAACAAAGAATCCCGAGCAGCCAATGGCAGCCGCGCAGCGCGGGCCTCCGCCAATCAGCGCCCGCCGCACGCACCTTCGCGGCCGGAGCGAGGCGCTAGCAAGGTGAGGGGCGGGGCCGCGAGGGGCGGGACCTGCCGAGCGGGCTCGAGTGGGTCTCGGTTCCCCAAGGGCAGCTCGGGGGAGGACGGGGTGGGGATTAGGCTGGTCCGCTGCCTGCTGAAGATGAGGCAGAGCCTCTTCTGTTTCGGCCGGTTGTACCTGTGTGCACCTGGGACGTTTGATTCAGCTCCAGAGGAGAGGTGATCCCAATGCCAACTTCTTGGTTGATTTCTCAGCGCAGAGGAGATTGTGGAGATCCTTAGGCGGTCCAGTGAGGAGGTTTGGGGCCCCTATTTCACTATTGAATTGTGGAGATATCCTTTCCCTAAACGTTTTTCTCCATGTCCGGAATACTGTCAAGGAATCTTCATCTCACATCAAATCTTAATGTCAAGGCGGACTGCTGTATTGTTTTCTGAGCATACCATACTTAGCCCTAAGGATCACATGAACCACTCAGAAGCAGGTTGTGCCATTGTTTGGAAAATTGTCCCTACTCTGTGAAATACAGAGGGGATCGCTCTTGTGCTTCACCAGTCTAACCCGCACCATGGGCACACCAGAACGCAGTCCATTTCTTACTCATTCAGGAGCAAGGCAATGAAGACCGACAGATTGGAGAATGGGGGCGAACCTAGGGGTTGCTTAATCTATTTTCTACATCTTACAGGAAATTGAGGATCCCAAGTTCAGGTACCTGTCAAATGGCTTAGCCTGTTGGGGACAGAGCTAGTGTTCCTGAGTTGCAGCGACTTCTGCAGGATATGGGCATGTGGGACTGGAAACATTTTGACTAAGGAAAAGAAGCAGTTTCTTTTTTTCTTTATTTCGTTCTTCTTTCCTTTTTCCTCTCTTTTTCTCCCTCCCTCTTCCCTCCCTCTCCCCTCCCTCCTTCCCTCCCTTCCTTCCTATTTATTTTATTGTTAATTATGTGTATATATGGGGGGTATGTGCACCTATGAGTTCACGTGCCTGTGAAATCCAGAAGAAGGTGTAGGATTCCCTGGAACTGGAGGTAGTGATCAGCCTGGTGTGGCTGCTGGAAACGCAGGCCAGTCCTCTGCAAGAGCAAGTAGGAGCTCAGCGGTTTACCACGGAGCAGTTTTCTTCTGTTCTTCGTAATGGTAGAAATGATCATGGCATGATATGATATACATACACATACATGTATGTATGTGTGTATGTATATGTATATTTGTATATGTTTAAAAGGTATAATTCCCAAATAATACAGATACTTGGGTCCAGATGTCTATCCACTTGCCTATGGAAGTGTGGTAGCTCAAAACAACACCAAATTCACTTTAGCCAACACTTTCAACTCTTTGTTTTACTTGACAGTTTAATACTGTTTACTGGAGCATTAATTCAAAATATGCATGCATTCCTTATCCTTTTAATGGAGTGACCAAAATGAGTTGTGAATGATTTTTCCTTTTCACTGAGTTGAAGTGAAACAGAGTTCCATGTTATTTTCACAAACCACCTGATTGGTATGGGCCTGCAGAGTCTGCCCATTGCATAGTCTAATGCACTCTGACAAGGTCTAGCAATGATAAGAAATTTTCTTCTTTTCTAGGGAGGTTAACAGTTGGAAAATGTCCAAGAAATCAGTTTAAATAAGGCATTAAGCAAATGTCACAATGTAAAAGTGAAATAGCAGAGGTAACACCAAGAAAATGACCTGGAAACAGTAGTTGTTTAAAAAGCAAACAAACAAAAAAGCTACCACCACGTTCTCCCTTTCTCCTTGTCTTCCTTCCTAGGCCTCCCAGCAGCCCTTTTTGTGGGTGGCATTAGCCAGGACAGGGACTGAAGTCCAGTGGTTTCTAACTGGATTCATCATTCTACAATTACAGATTATTGTAAATCATTTTTAAAAAATATTTCATTCATTATTTTTATTTTGTGTGTTTGAGTGTTATGCTTGCATGTAGGTAAGTGTACCCATGTCATGCAATGTCCGCAAGGACAGAAGAGGCCGTCCGATCCCCTGGAACTGGAGTTACGAACAGTTGTCAGCTGCCATGTGGGTGATGGGATTCGAACCAGGGTCTTCTGTAAGAAGAGCCAGTGTTCTTAACTGCTGAGCCATCTCTCCAGCCCTATTGTAAATCATTTATAGATGATTCATATAAAATAAAATTGAGGTAGATAAACATTAAGAGAATTAGATTAGAAGTCCTTATTCAATTCTTCAAGTGTTGAGAAACTGGTACAGTTTGATGATTGCATATAGTTGATGGCGAAGGAATGAACAGGCACACGTTTCTGGCATGATCATCTCTGTGGAAGGTTCAGGAAAAGAGAAGATACAGAATGAAGGGAAGAATTTTATGTAGCTATGCTTTTGTTACTGTGAGATTTGGGGATTAAAAGTGCCAAGTATTTTTTAAAATACATTGAACTTGAAATTGGGATGTTAAGAGAAGTATTAAAATGCAACTTTGGGGCTGGAGAAATGGCTCAGCGGTTAAGAGCACTGACTGCTCTTGCAGAGTACCCGCGTTCGATTCCCAGCACCCACATGGCAGCTACAAAACATCTTTAACTCCAGTTCCAGGGGAATCCGAAGCCCTCTTCTAACCTCTGAGTCATTGCATGACACGGGTGCACGCACATGCTAGCAATACACCCATACACATAAAATAAGAATAATACACTTTAAAAAATGTTTTAAGAAAGACATGTTTAAAATGCAAATTTTAGAGATAAATCATAGCCTTGAATGTTGATTTAAGTGAGTTAGCATCCTTCCCTATATTTAAAAATTAAAAGTCTAGGGAATGGTAAAATAGGAAAAGATAACCATTGAGCAAGGCTGAACAAGACAAGCACAAAAAGGAGGTAAAAAGTAGTCAAAATCAAGGAGTCAAGTCCCCACAAATAAGAAAGGAAATTCAAGAAGGAATCAGTTGACAACACAAAACTGTAGAGAAAAATCAAATGTGCATTGCACTTAACAAGAAATCATTGATGGCTTTGGGGAGTGCACTGTTAGTGGAACTGTGGGGACTGATATTATAATTGTAGCTCCTTTGTGCCTATGAAAGTGCTTTGATTAATGCTTGACCTGGCTCCTTCACAAAACATGTGGAAATATGAACCAAATAAATGACCATCTCTAATAGAAAAGAAATCAATAGACTGGATTCTTAAAATTTATCCTTAGAAAAATAAGCAAAAATGCTAGGTTTTATGCATATAGACACACACTAAGAAGTTCTTCATGTGGGCCAAAGGTAATACTTAGTCATGTAAAATTCAGTCTGTAGGTTATCAAATTACACTCTGTGATGAGGAAAATGAGTTCAACATTCCCATATCCCTGCACTATCATGGACACTGGAGTGATGTAAACATGCCTAAGATGTTTTCTTTGTTCTTAAGTTGTGCACAGATTAGTAAAGTTGTTTATAAATAGTGCAGCAGGCCTGTAGGAATAATGAATTTTTATAGGTCAAGGAATACAAACAAGGCCAAGGAGAGGGTGGTATTGGTGTTTGCATAAGTGTTTCAGAAAAAAAAAAAATGCTCCTTGGCTTCAGATTACCTTAATTCAACATCTTCTGATTGCAACTAATAGAAACTGTTGAGCTAGTTTGGTTTTTTTAACAAGGTGACAATTGATTTTAAGGATACAGAGGTTTCTTGCAAAACTCAAAAGCTAAAGTGTATCTTGGAGTAGAAGTAGGCATTGTGAAGCATCTGGGATGTAGATATCTTTTATCAGGAGAAATGGAGGGGATGAATGGGACAAACTAAAGAAGAGAAGATTGATTAGGACATCCTAGCTGAATCCCAGATGATCTATAGTGAGAGACAAAGAAAAACAGTAACAATGGGCCTGGAGCGTTAGAATGAATTAACAGTGATGCTAGATAGGAGGAAATATTGAATTTGTCTGATTCCTGAAGACAAGGAGGACAAGAAATCTATTAGGACTCTTTATCCATGTCTTAGGAAACTGTTTTTGGTGGTAGGTATGGTGCATGGACCTTACATCTTTCTTCTGTAGGAAACAAAAGAAGGCAAGAAGTTTACTTGAGAAAAATAACGAGTTTAGTTGTTTATGTAGTGATTTTGCGAAGTCAGTGGACTCTAAGTCGGATAACTGAAAGAAACATCTGGAACTAAAGATGTAGATAATTATATGTATACAAGTTCACATGCACAAAAAATATATATGTACATAAACATATACAGATTAATCATACTAAAAATACCGGGAAGAAAGAATTATTAGCAAGTTTACTATTGAAGATGAGGGGAGATTTCAAGATAAAGATGATTACACCTTTCTTTTCAATTATTAATGTGGTCTCTTGAGGCCTCATCAGAGAACTGGTACAGCTATTATGACTTATTAGCAGCTTGGATAATGTTACAGGCTGTCCTATAGGGGATATTTTAATAGAAAACAGACACCAACCAATCTCAGACCAAGCCATCATGTGGAATACTTTTTAAGTTGAGCAAACATTGGAGTTTGACGAAACCAGTAACAGATGAGCCACATAATTGATTTAGCATAGCACCAAACAATGACACTCAGGAAGTTTTGTAATAGGAAACAATTATATTATTGGAACAAAATGGAACAGAGTTGTATATATAATACCCTCATAACTATGGAAAACAGTGCAAAGAAAAGGAACACGAAGGGACTACACTAAACGTCAGTAGTGATTTGTCTTTGGTGAGTCTATGGTGAGTTCTTCTTTTCTTTTAAAAATCTTCCATATGTGCATGATGTATTCCTTAATGGAAAAATCTTACCTTAAAAATGTTTTATTTTAGCATTTCAGGAAGACAGGGCAGTACAATGTAATGTTCATTATCTTTGAAAACTCACATTAACAAACCAAATGTAAAACAGGTTAACCAGTTAGCAGAATCAAAAGTTCAGGGACAATCTTTATCCTAAAGCCAGGTAACAAATTATTTCATAAACAACAAAACTCTCAAGGTCAGAACAAAGCAACAAGAGCACAGGATGTATATGTGTGAGCAATTCTGCTGTGGGGAAGGGAGGAATTAATGAGGTGGTGGCTGATGGATGGGAGAACTGGAATGTTCTCTACTGGTGACTTACAAAGAATTTCAGGCCAGGGACCAACCCATCTCGCCCTTGTGCTATCTCAAAGCTGATGTCCAGAACTCTTATTTTTTCCCAGTGTAAATAAAGACCCACAGTAGGATGCTCCTAGAGAAATGAACAACATTAAGTCAGAGACAGAGAAGTGAATGGAAGAAGTCCGGCGAAGCATCATCCAATATGCTGGCTACTGACTGCATGTGGCCATTTACATTTTAATTAAAATATTTAAATAAAGTTGATACATCTAAATTCTACCCTCCTAGTAACACTAGCCATTTTTCAAGTGTTAGAAGGGGATAGTATCAAGAAATCCCCTAAACTCGGCTCCATTTTAAAACACTACATAAAAGTAAGAGAAGACTGAACTCTGTGAAGTTGGAAAAGAATTTATAAACCTTACTTTGTTGCAAAGGCTCAGGAAATATGTATTTGCATAAAAACAAGTAAATTCTGAAGACCAAATTCCATACAAATTTGTTATAAGAAAATAGTCAAATCAGGAAAACATTCCTATAGATGACCAGGAAATGTCTGAAGAATGTGTCCTCAGAACAAAACTGTGAGCTGATATTTTAATTTTATTGTATGTGCATATGTATCTCTCTATGTGAACATGTGGTGGGGCACACATTGCACATGTGAAGGTCAGAGGAAACTTGTTGCAGCAGTTCTCACCTCTGTCATGTAGGTTCCTGGGATCCTGTGGTTAGTGTTGTGTAAGTACCTGTGCCCATCAAGTTATCTTGCCAGCCTGTGATCCATTAGCTGACATAAGATAAAAAATAAAAAAGATGTATGTAAACAACTATACAAATCATAAAAACTCATATTAAAAAGCTGTAAAATTTGAAAAAGAATTAGAAATAAATAAAACAATATTACATAAATGGAGAACAAAATAAAAAGAATATAAGAGTAAAAACCTTGTAAATTTAAGAGCAGCAGAGCTGGCTAAGCCGAGGGTCTCATGAATGTAAGGCAAGTACTGTGTCAACTGAGTCACATTCCAGGCTTTTTTCTGTCATTTTGAGATAAGATCTTGCACAGCTGCCCATGTTGGATTTCAACTTACACTGAAGCCCTAACAGGTCTTGAATTTGCAATCCTCTTGCCTCTGCCTCCGAAGAAGATGGAGTTACAGGCCTATGGCACCAAGCCCAGGTAAAAAAATAAATAAATAAAAATAAAGTGTGAAAAGGGAGAAAGTATTCAAGAGACATTAGTAGTATTGGAAACAGACTACAAGCTTGACTGTAGTGATGATAGGAATCCCAGAAGAGGAAAGAGAAAGTGAAACAACTAATGCTCAAACTGTAGGTCAAGAAAATGTCACTGAATTTTTTGTTTGTTTTTCGACAGGGTCAAGTCTCCAGTCTTTACCAACTACATATTTGTCAGAAGGTTGATATATAGAATACACAAAGAACTAAAAAAAAAAAAAAAAAAAAAAAAAAAAAAGCCCTCAACATCAACAACAAACAACAACACAATTAAAAATTGGAGTATGGAACTAGACAGAGAAATCACAAAAGAAGTCAGACGAATGACCAACAGATAATTTCTTACCCCACTCAGAATGGATAAGAAAGAAAAAAACAAATGACAACAAATGCTGGCCAGAATGTGGGAGAGAGAGAACACTTAGGCACTGCTAATGGGAGTGCAAACTGGTGCAGCCAGTATGGAGATCACTACGGAGGGTCCTCAAAAATCTAGAAATAGTACACCCACATGTTATTATAGCAGCCACTGTCTAGATGTTCTTGATTCTTGCTGTTTGTATTTTTATAATAGATAGAATCCCACTGAAATGGGCTGACAGCCCATGGAAAACAGATTATGCAGAGACCCAAAAGTTCAGTGCCTTGCCACAAAGGGAGGAAGATCATCCCACACCTATCACCTCCTCCAAGGCTCAGGGACTTTTGCAGAAGAGGTTGGCAGAAAGAATGTAAGAGCTGGAGGAAGGGTTGGAGTATTAACTGGAAGTGTCCTCCGACCACTATGCCAGCAAACTATAGTCTCACCTCCTTCCCACACTTGTCAAGGAGTTGATGGGGGAGTCAGTTACCCCTCCCACCCAGTCAGTTGGACTTAGCTGCATGTGGGAGAGGGGCTAAGGAGATATAAGCTGAAAATGCCACAAGGCACATCTCCCCATTTTGTGTGGCTGTCAGGAAACCTTCATTATTCCACCAAATTTGACCCTATGTTGGCAAATCTTTTGGTTTTTATTTCTTATTCCTATTGCCCCCAAACTTCATTGTATATATATTTTTTTTGTAACCTGCTTCAAGTTATTTCTATGAAAATGTGTTAAAAATTGCCTCTCTTTGGAATAATAAAAATTTTTAAAGAAAATTAATTGTTTCAATAAAGAAATCAAAGAAAAAATCTAGAAATAGATCAAAGACATGATCTAATGATGCCAATTCTGGGCATATTCTCAAAGGAATGTGTGTCCTACTACAAGGACGCATGCTCATCCATGTTCATCACTGCTCTACTGACAATAGTCAGGAAATGGAAACAATCCAGATGTCCATCAACCAATGGCTGAATGATGAAATGTGGTACATATACACAATGGAATAATATTCAGTTGTAAAGATAAAGGATATTATGGAATCACAGGTAAATGGATGGAGCTGAAAACTCACTGTGAGTGAGATGACTCAGACCCTGAGAGATAAATGGGCATGTTCTTTCTCAGTGTTGCTCCTTGCTGAATATTTAGACATGTGTTTAAACTGGAGTACCCATAGAAGGCAGGAAACTAGTAAGGGGCAATGTGAATTTCAAGAAAAGAAGTAAGGAATGCAGTTAGGATGATGGAGGAAGGGTAATAATGGAAGCAGAAGGGAAGAATAGTTTAAGGGGTGGAGGGCAGTGCAGAGCAGGGAGAATGGAGAAGGATAATTCACAATAAATGCCTTTGGAAATGCCATATGGAAACCTAGTTCTCTCATTTTCAAATCTTAATCTTTAATGCTTGCATACACACTGTTTGAATGGCACCAGAAGTGGAAGATACTAGATGGGCAAAAACAGATGCTGGTATTTTCTTTAGGTTTCTATAGATATTACACCTGAAATATTCACATGAACATCTATTCCTACCACTACATCATTCCTGATTCATAAGTGTAGGTCCATGAAAATAAATTTCTCTGATCAAGAATTCCACATTTTATATTAAAAACCTATTAATTTACATGTCAAAAAATCTCATGTATATAAATAAAATAGAAAAGCAAAACCAGAATGGATATCTAACTGATATTCAAATAAGCATTATTTAATACTAGTTAAAAAGTGAAAACAACCCAACTTCTGTCAAGGAATAATAGATAAACACACTGAAGTGCATACATATAAAAAGTTAACACCGAGTACTTTTAGAAGATACTAAGCATCTTCTCAGCATAGGTGTCCTTGTTCCTGTGCAGCAGGCATGCCCTTTGGACCTTGGGCATATTTAAGGAATAGATGACCAATAAATTCTACACTCCCAAAGAAATCAGATTCTGATAGATACTGCTACGTGGGTGAAATTTGAAGACATTGTGAAAAATTATGAAACCTCACAAATACAAAGTGACAGATATTTCATGATGTCAATTTTATTAGGTACCTAAGGGGAAAGGAGAGAACTGACTCTGCAGAGTTGTCCTCTGACCAACACACACACACATACACACACACACACACACACACACACACACACACACACACACACACACACAAGAAAAAAAAAAAACAAAAAAAGAAAAACAAAAAAACAGAAAAAAAGACAAACTTTTATCAACATGCAAGAACCTGGGAATATTTTCATAAGCCTTTCTGAAGAGTCTGTAAAGAACAATCTTCAGACAACCAAACTGCTGGAGAGATACTGATACAAAGAGAAAATATATAGATTTCTAAGACTAAATAATGAACAGAGGCAAAGAGCACACTGACTCTTTAGGAGCTGGCAATATAGATCTAATATAAACCAAACATAGTTTTTAGTGTTCATGTCCTTGATAGTATTGACATTATCTGCTATTATGTGTGTATTATGAAAGAAAACAAGAAATTAGGGGATAGTCTGATGCTATCATTTACTCTAAATTTAAGAACTATAATTCTATAAATGGAACGAGAAGTAAATCAGTATCTAAATCTAAAACAGTTAAAAATTTTACTATCATCCAACTATTCAATTTGTCTGAATTTGCAAATTCTGTGCCTGCAAAAAGCTTACAAACAGTAACCTACTAGCAATAAATAACCCTGTTGCCCAGATTATGAATTAGAAATAAAAGTTCTCCATAAAATAGATCCAGAATTTCTTGGGAAAATGACTGACCACAGCAGAAAATATCCAGGATAAGCCAAGGAAGAAGAGAGAAAGAAAGCTATGAAAACCCGCAGTGATCATGTCAAAATAAGTCAAAAGCAGGGCTGGCGGGATGGCTCGTCAGTTAAGAACACTTGCTCAGCCATCATGAGCATCAGAGTTCAGATCCCAGCACCCACATAAGTCAGAAGTCCTCACAAAAGCCTATAGCTCTGAGGAGGGTGGAGATATGAGGAACCTTGGGCTTGTGGCTTCCAGCCAAGCTGAGAAAACTTGAATCCCCCAAATTCAGGCTGAAATTCCTCCTCAAAAGAAAGGCAGAGAATGAGAGAGGGGGACACCCAGCCCTCTCTTCTGGCCTTTGTGTATACTCATAGTGCACCTACACACGTGTGCACATATACTCACATAGACACATAGAAAGAAAGAGAAAGAAGAAAGAAGAAAGGAAGAAAGAAGGAGAAAGAAAAGTAAATTCAAAACAGAAATCAGAAGTCAGCTTGAATAGTCTCTAGCCAATTTGTCCGTCTCTTGCATGGCCATCTTCTCCTCGTGTATGTTTATGGTAGAATCTCTTTCCTTTCTATAAAGACACGAGTCCTTGGATTTAGGGCCCACCCACATCTAGTATGATCTCATCTTAAGTAATTATATCTGAGAGACTGCTTCCACATAAGGTCACATTCTAAAGTTCTGGGTGGTTATGGATTTTGGTTACTATTTGATCTATCACATAGTAAGGTAGACAAAATAAAATTCATCAGGAAAAAAAGTAAGTGAGATATTTTCTACATCGTCTTATAGCAAATATATTCTATAAGAGTGGGAGTATATGAACTAACTTTGCCTCTAGTAGAGTTGAATCCTTGCTCTTACGTTTTTGATACATTGTATTTTTTTTTTTTTTTTGGTCTTTTTGAGACAGGGTCTCCCTGTAGCCCCAAGCTGGATTCCATATGGAGACCAGGCTGGCCTCTAACTCATAGAGATCCATCTGCCTCTGCCTCCTGAGTGTTGTGGTTTAAGGGCATGTGCCACCATGCCAGGCCTGATACATTGTATTCTTAATAATTATTTTTTTAGACAGGTCTCCCTATAGCCCCAGCTTGCCTGGAAATTACTATGTAGATCAGGCTGGTTTTGATCTCACAGAGATACTCTGCCTCCCTCTGCCTCTGGAGTTCTGGGATTAAAGAGGTACGCCACCATGGTTGGTGCTACATAGTATTCTTACTCATGGAAGTTTTTTGGGGTTTTGGTTTTTTTTTTTTTTTTTTTTTTTAATCTGCTGTCTCCATTGATAACCTTCCATAAAGGCATCATTTGAAATTTTCATTATGAAGAGCTGTCCCACAATAAAAGCATCCACTTGGAGGAAGAAGTGTTAGAGATGCCATAAAGAAATGGTCTACAAGCATCTTTGGCTGGGCTTGAGAGTTATAATAACTGTCATTTTTATTTCAGAAAAATCTTGAAAGCAATATTGTTTATTATGATAACCTTTGAATATTTAAAAATATCTTTATTGCATCTCTGAGAATTTCTTACAATGTATTTTGGCCATATTCACACCCTTTCCCCATCTCTTCTCAGATCCACCACCACCCCACTACTCTCCCTCACTTCACATCCTCTATTATTTTTTAAATACTTATCAAGTCCAATTTTTGTTCTCTAACACACTTGGATGTGGGTCGATCCCCTGGAGTATGGTCAGCTTACTCAGCATCATCTTCTTAAAGAAAACTGACCTCCCTCCTCTCCCAACAGCTTTCAGATGCCAATAGTTCCTCAGCTAAGGCCAAGCTTCTTGCCCACCTCCCTGCTCCATGATGGAATTTTTGCCTTTCTAGGGCTTGTGCAGATTTTGTGCATGCTATCACAAGTGCTTGAGTTCATATGTACAACTTTTCTGCTGTGTTTGGAGGACACTGAAACAGTTTGTCTTGTTTGTAGAGGACTATCCTGTGTATTGTGGAATGTGTAACAGCATCTCTGAACAAAACTCACCACGTACCAATGGCATCTTCCCCTGTTATGATAACTAAAAATGTCTCCAGGCATTACCGAATATCTTCTTGCAAGCAAAATGATTTCCAGTTTAGAATCATTGCTTTACATGATACCAAAATACTTTTATCTATTATATGAGTTATTTTTTTCGGTTGCTATGATAAAACACATGACCAAGGCAACTTACAGAAGAAAGAGCTTATTTGAGCTTAGGGTTCCAGTGAGAGTCCATAATGCTGCGGAAAGCATGGCAAAAGGAGGTGGTTAAAGCAAAAAGCTGAAAGCTCACATCTTCAACCTCAAACAGGAAGCAAAAAGATGGCAAACTGGAAGTGGGAGCAGGCTATGAACTCTCAAAGCCCGCCCCAGGGACATGCTTCCTCCAGCAAGGCTGCACCTCCTAACCTCCACAAACAGTGCCACCACTGGAGCCAAGACAGCCTATAGGGGACATTTCTCATGCAAACCACAATTGTAAAACTAACTACCTCCAAACAGTAGATTTGAACAACCAAAACATTTGTCTTGGTTACAAGTCTTCAATAAGAAAGGAAAGGACCGGGCTGGAGAGATGGCTCAGTGGTTAAGAACACCTTGCAGAGGATCCAGGTTTGATTCCCAGCATCTATATGGAGGCTAACAACCACCTTAACTGTGGTTCCAGGGGATCCAACACCCTCTTCTGACCTCCGAAGGTATTGCATGACATGGGTGTGCTTACATACATGCAGGCAATATAGTCATACACATAAAAAAATAAATAAGTAAAATTTTAAAAGAAGAAAGGACACAGCATTAGATGAGATAGCTCAGTTAGGCTACTGCACAATAGCTTGACTTGATTGGCAAGTGATACTGGCTGCCAACTAGGATCTCTGTTACCCTCTAGCAGGGTTTCTAAGGACTGCTGGGGTTTCTTCACAGCATGGTGGATCAGTGGATATTTCAAAGAAAAATATCCCAAGTAGGTGAAGTAGAATTAATAACATTCTTATGATCAGTGGAAGTTGCTATTTGATGCCACATTATGGCTATATCTGGATAAGGACAGCCTGACTCTTAGCATCCATTTTAGACACAAGCTGACCTGAGCTGCTGAGACCCTGTCCTTTCAGAATTGTCACACAGCTGTGCTCTCAAACAAGGGCCTTGCTCTTTCTTTTTTTGAAATCTTATACCCACCATGAAATGGGGAATTGAAAATGAACACTTATCAGAGCATTTTTGTCCCTTCTGACCCCAACTGAACTAGGGTAAAATACAGAGAACCACGAACAATTTAATATCATCAATATATTGTTTGCAACACAAAAAGGATAATCTTTTTGTTTCCAACAAATATCTTCCATTTGCAAAGTTGCTTGATATGTAAAACATATACAGACACATAAAATTCTGTGAAATGTACACAGACAAATAAATTCTGGGTCAAAGGACAAGGAAGAATTATGGGGGATTAAGGTTATATTTCTAGATAACAAGAGGAGTCCAAGTTTCAGTAAGCATATCTATATTATAAAGAAGCTAAGATAAAACTAACGTTTTAACTGCAAGGTTAAAGTCATCTGTCCAGAGCATGTTCCTAGTGTAAAAGTCATTCCCACCATGATCTGTCTTTTTTTATATTTTCACACCTATTGTGCTTTAGCATTTGAGACAATCACAAAGATCTGTCCACATTTAAGGGGCAAAGACAAAGACCCCTCAATTTAATAAACATCAAAGAGATAAGAATTAGTAGAATGGGAGGAATGGGAAGTTTGTACCATCTCACCTAAAAGCACAGGAGCTTACATTCTTTCTATATGCCAAATATAATGCATTTTATGTGCTAAAATCTTCAGATTTTCATATTTAATTTTAAAAAATTTATTCTTATTTTATTTATATGAGTGTTTTGTATGCATTTATGTAAGTGTACCACGATCACTCAATGCCTGTGGAGGCCAGAAGAGGACGTTGGATCCCCTAGAACTGGAGTTACAGATGGTTGCCATGGGAGTACTGGGAACTAAACCAGGTCCTCTGCAAGAGCATTCAGTACTCTTAACCACTGAGCCATCTCTCCAGCCCCTCCATATCTCAAATATCTATAATCTATATCTAATATTTATCATCTAAGCCAAGTCTGTGTATATATGATGCACCTTGTGTGAGGTTAATTAATTACAGCTCCTTGAATCCGATTCTTCTTGATCTGGAAATGAAAAGGGAAAGTTATTTGTCCACACACACTCAACCTCTAGTGAGACAGTCCTAGAATCTGCTTGCCAATGTGGGTAGAACAGGAAGTATGCAATGGTCACTACTCCAAAGGAATTCTGACATCTGACCCACATGTCACTTTCTTGGCTTGCCTCTCTATGCTCCTTAGACAGGGTCTTCTGTGTATTCTGCCTGCTGGGCTCTTGCTTCTGCTCTCTGAGTCACTCTACATTTTGTGTTAAAAGTATTTCATTTCTCCTTAACCTGCTTCCTGACCTCAGAAGTCAGGAGTTCAAAGGCTTCTGCGCTTTGTATTGACTCAGTCCCCTTCAGTCTTTGCTGTTGTACTTATTGAGAAGCATTGTGACTTTCTTGCGTATCAATGTATAACAATTCTGTTGGGTCCAAGTCACACCCACAAGTCTCTTTGGGATTATCCTTTCTCTAGTTTGTGCTTCCAATGTGAGACTTTTATGGACTAGCACATTTAATACTCTCAGAAACTCTCTTTCCAGTCAATGTTATCAGATACACTCTTAAGAGCTTTAGGATGCCTTCTGTCTGAATTGCGTTGTATTAATATATGAACCATTGTGTTAGATATTGTTAACTTCCTAACAAAGATTCTTCACTACTAAATCTTAGATTTAGTTTTGTTCATAAGTCATTTCTTAATTCTTTTTAAAACTTTTATTTATTATTTTTTATTTTATGTGTATGAGTGTATTGCCTGCATGCAAGTGTACCCATGTTGTGCAACGCCGCGGAGGTCAGAAAAGAGTGTCAGATTCCCCTGGAACTGGAGTTACAGATGATAGCTAGCCACCATTTAGGTGCTGGGAATTGAACCCAGGTCCACTGCAAGAGGAGCCAGTGTTCTTAACCACTGAGCCATCTTTCCAGTCCCACAAGTTATTTCTTAATTATTAATTTAAAAAGCATTTTCCATATGGAAATTCTGGGCATAAGAAGCAAAGTTACTCTGGAACCCAGAAAGCAGTAACCCATTTTAAACAGCGTATTCTTTAGTTTATCTCTCTTTTTATATTTCATCATAGCCAGTGAGAATAAGTCAGGTGACACTGCTAATATCTGCAATTGTCAAGTTCTAGGTACATTTTTATTGTATGTAGCACTGCATATAATAGTCACAGCACCCTAAATGCCACTGGATACCATTTGCTCCCTTTCCTTGTTCTTTTAACATTTTCCATGCTTCAGGCTCTCACTGACGATCTCTTTGAGGCTTTTAGCTGCAGATAATTCTCTTCCCAAAATTGTTTAGATTTCAAATAGTATGATTAAAGCCCTTTGAGATTCTTCTCACTCCTGCCCAAAGCCAAAGACTTTGTTTGCTTGGCAGCACTGTTTTTCTAGTGTCCCAAAGGTATTCGAATATATCTGCTTCTTTATGACAAATCACCCCAAAGTCAGTGGTTAAAACAGTCAAATGAAAAGGCTTTGAAATTGTATGGGTAAGGAATTAGAGCACAGGGAGAGTCATGCTCTTTGATATATGGGGCTTTAGCTGGAAGTCTTAATGCTGGAGTATAGTTCATTCACACGGTTGGAGGCCAAAATTGTCTAGTGATATCTCCCCATATCTGATTGATGATAGCTGATGTCCAGGATATTGGCAAGAATCTCTGATGTGTTTTTGTTCTGTATGTGTTCCTTCTTCATGGACCAATTTCAACCTCATCACAATATAGTATCTGGGTTACAAGAGTACATACACTAGAGAACAAAGTGGAAGTTTGTGCCACTTTTCTGAACAAGACTTGTGAGTCATGGAAGGTTGTATACCTGGGACATTCAAATCCTGAACATTCCAAGTAAAAGATGACTTCTTGACTGGCTTCTAGAAGATAACCTCCAAACCCT
This sequence comes from Nannospalax galili, assembly GCF_000622305.1. Classification (NCBI taxonomy): domain Eukaryota; kingdom Metazoa; phylum Chordata; class Mammalia; order Rodentia; family Spalacidae; genus Nannospalax; species Nannospalax galili. The sequence goes on from NW_008329362.1 coordinate 3,226,847, forward strand.
TGTAATACCCTTCCTGATAAGAACCAAATAGTTTATATTAACAATTTCATTAGTGGTAAGGTCCTTGAATCACAGATATCAATTTGACCCCTTGAGCCATGATAGACAGGGTAAACTTGGTCACCAACGTTCTCTGTAGCTATATGAATGACTTCCTGCAGACAATTTTGGACACCGAAGCTCAGGAGACTTCCCTAGTTAGCAGTGTTATATGAATTGTCATACTTCATTGCTGAGAGAATTGAGTGCTGTCTCCCCAGTTCTGCTAGGGTGGACAGTGGGGTACTCATGCCTGGTCTCTCCCTGATTACCTTCTTTGCTGATTTTAATCTCCGTCCTTCACTATAAAAATCATAACCATGACTATAACAGCATTTCTGAGTTTTTTGGGTCCTGATTCTGAATGATTCATTGAACATCAGGGACTTCATGGGACTCTCAGACAAAACAAAAAAGATACCTGCTCCATGGTATCTGGGGTGTAGTAGGAAGAAGGCTTGAAGCCTGATGGGGCGACCGGTCCTTCAATGGTTGGGCTAGTATTATCTGGAGATGCCTTCACATGTCTAGTTAATGATGGCTATTGAATAGGACGATCAGGAACATCTACACATGGCATCTCTTTGTATTCTTTCTGCCAGGAAATCAAAGGGGAAGCTCAGGGCACTTTGCTGAAGTGACCTTATGGAGCGCTGCTCAGAATTAAGGGGGGCACAGACACGGTGTGCAGGAGGCAGAGTCGAAAATCACATAACAAAAATGTATTAAAATATATTTTGGTAGATATTTTATTCTATATGTGTCAAGTAGATTTGTGGGGGAGAGGCTTGAGAGAGGGTGTCACTATACAGCCCTGTCTGACCCAGAACTTGTTATATAAGTCAGGCCAGTCTCAGTTATCTCCCTGCTTCTGCTTCCTGGGTGCTAGGATTTAAGGCTTGTGCCATCATGCCCAGCAAGTAGGATTTTCCTCTTCCTCTTCCTCCTCCTCCTCCTCTCCTCCTCCTCTTCCTCTCCTTCTCCTCCTCTCCTCCTCCTCCTCCTCACCCCTCCCCCTCCCCCTCCTCCTCCTTCTTAGTGTATGAGTGTATTGCCTGCATGTGTATAAGTGCATCTCTGTCATGCAATGCCTACAGAGGACAGAAGAGTGTGTTGAATCCCCTGGAAATGGAGTTACGGATGGTTGTTAGCTACCATGAGGGTGCTGGGATTCAAGCCCAAGTCTTCTGTAAGGGAAGCCAGTGCTCTTAACCACTGAGCCATCTCTCTAGCTCTAGCAAGTAGGATTTAAAAAAAATATTTTATTTATTATTTTTATGTGTATGTGTGCATTGCCTGCATGTCAGTAAGTGCACCCGTGTTGTGCAATGCCTGCAGAGGACAGAAGAGCTTGTCAGATCCCCTGGAACTGGAGTTATGGACAGTTGTTAGCTGCCATGTGGCTGCTGGGATTCAAACCTGTAACTTCTGCAAGAACAGTCAGTCTTCTTAACTACTGACCCATCTCTCCAGTCCCACAAGTAGGATTTTTTTTTTCTTTTTCTTTTTGAGACAGGGTCTCCCTGCAATCCCAGCTGACCTGAACTCACTATGTAGATCAGGCTGGCCTTGAACTCACAGAGATCCGCTTGCCTCTCTGCCTCCTCTGTGCTGGGACTAAAGGCGAGTGCAACCGCACCTGGCCAAGTAGGATTTTTTTAGCCTGTATACTATAGCTCTACTATTCAATCTCATAGGAACAAGTTTAAGTCTTTATCTTTTCTACCTTTAATTTAAATACTTGTTTAAATTGAATCACTGTCTCAAGTATAGATAACAAAAGCTTCACCATGCTGCTAGCCTGATCCTGGGTTACTGTGCTTGAAACAAGGCCTTTAGGGAAGGTATCAGACAGAATTTAGTGAATCGTGGGAGATGTTTATAAACTGACCCCAATTCTTTGACTCCTGAAAAACCATTTCAAGTCAATGTACTACATTTAGTATCGAACGGTGTTAGCCTTTTAATTGTGCATGTGACTTTTAACTTTCCACTAACTTGGATTTCTGGCCACAAATGGAAAGGACTTCTTATAATAAAGCTGTTGATCTACCAGGATAGAGTTTTCTTTCTAATTAGTCCAATTGGATCATAGCTCTTCTTAGTTATATAACTTGTTGATGGATGTAAGAAGTCACCATGACCTTCCAATACTGTGACACTGGCTCTCAAATCCCCTTAAGTCACAGCTTTGGGTTATATAGCCTGTATCCTAACAGAAAACTGGAGATTTAGCTTAGTGCTTTAATATTTTCAAGGAGTTATTATCTCAGGATAGCTGCCTACCTCGTACAGACCCTCATTTTAAGGTTGCTTCTTCAACAAATGCTAATCTGTGATGGTCTTGTTACCTCATTGCATGTGACAGAGACACAATTTGAACTGGTTTGAGACAGATGAGGTTTAATTGGCTTTATGGAAAAATGAATTAAGGGTAGATATCAGAGGAGACTTGAACACCATTAGTCTCTCTGTCCCTGTCTCCCTCCTTGCCACACTCCAGCATTCTTCTTAGACCAGACTCCCCATGTCACAGGAGCAATGCCAAAGACAGGTCCAAGTTACATCTTCCATAAGAGATAGAAGAAGCTTCTTCTTGCTCAGGAGGCAGAGGCAGGCAGACCTCTTGTGAGATGGAGGCCAGCCTGGTGTACCTGGCAAATTCTAGGTTAGTTGGGGCTCCAGGGAGACCCTGTCTTAGAAAAGCAAACCAACAAACAAACAAAAAAAAAAAAGGAAGCTTTTTCACAAATTCAAGTTTGGAAAATCTTGTCATGATCTGAGATCAACCACCGTTTCTCAAACTGAGGAGCTGGGCCTATCGGCTACTTCTGCCCTTTGTAACGTTGAGGCAGAATGATGCAAAATATTATTTTCTATTTTAAGAACAAAATATTTTCATTTGTTTTGATTGAGAAAATTCTGTACTACTGCACCAAAGTATACAAAGGTTTATTTTTGACTTGAATTCAGAGCACAAAATAATCCTCTTTAAAGAGCTGGGTGAATTTAGAAGTGATGAAAAAAGCAGCAAGAGATGATAAAGTCTATTTTTCTCAGAAGCAAATATTAAATATTAACAATGATGCAAAGTATTTGCTCATTTTGGCAAAGAAAATGTGATGCAAAAATAGAATTATAAAAGTATGAGACATAACATTGGACTTTATTGAGGTAATTGGCTAGGAATTCCTTTGTGAACTAAAATTTCACGTTATTTTTAAAACAAATATTTCCTTGTGGGCAAATGCAGTGAGTGCTGGAGTGGTGCGTGTGGAATTACTCTTTACAACCTCATGCTCCCTGGGTAGAATGATACCTTTTATAAATAAGTAATGAGGACTTTTGAAAGTTTTATTCAGTAATCAAAATAGCTGTGGAAATGTTCTGTGACTAAAAAAAAATCATGTGTGCTATGCAAATTTAAACAAATGTCATTATAACAAATACAGAAATTTATTTTCTGAATAATGTAATTATGGTTTTTCCAGTAAGAAATCAATAAATACAGTACATTAGTACACAAAAAATAGATGCTGGCTTGGTTATATTTCTACAAGACTTGAAACTCACAAATATTGAAATTCTATGTCAATTATAACATAAAACCTTGCCTTAAGTGGGTATACCACTTCTAGTAAAATGTATTTTGACTTTGTGATGAAACAGTCTTATACCTATGAAATCTTTCAATAAGTTTTCTTACTTAAAAATTTTGCAAAAGACATCATTTTAAAAACTACCTTTCTGTGAGTATACCATTTCCCAAGATCCCAGTATGTTACGGTTAAAGGAAATGTGCTTTTAAGATTGCCTCTTAACTGTAATATAAATACAAGTCTCTGGTAAGCCTCAGTGTGAGCAAAAGTTACTAATTTATTTTTCATAAGTTGAATCAGTCCTAAAATAGGATTGTGGCCTCAGCCTACGGCTCACTATTTTAGTGTAGTTCTTACTGTGATAGTTGGGTAGGAAAGAAAATCAATTGCAGTTCAGAAGGATGTGTATTCTGTCCACTTAAAACTGGGGCTTTTAATCCCAGGATAAAAACCTAGCTAGGAATGCACTCTGAAAAGCCTACCATTTGTTTCTACCATAAGAGGATGTAGCAGCTTCCAGAAGCCTATCATTTAAACACTCGGATTAGTCAAAATACTGATGTGAAAGATATGCCAAATAAGGCCAACACGTTCTTCTGAGATCTGAGAAAAGTAAATTGTGCAACAATTGATCATCATATTTCATCTGTTTCTAATAAATCACAAAAGTTCTATTAGTGTTCATATGTCCATGAATCCCAGGATATCAAAGGCAAATGAATTAATTGATTTGTGTGTTTTATTTTTCTTTTTGGTTAAGGTTTAGTATCTCTGTAACCTTAAAAAAATAAAGAAATATGCAGATAATAAAAGTCTGTATGCAATTTATTACATTCTTTTCTTTCTGCTTTTGGTGAATTATCAGGAAACAAATCATTATTTTCATGTTATATGTCTCCGCCTCAGCAAGATGCTAATGTCATTCAAATTAATTCAACCCAATTCACTTCTTACTGAGAGCTTACTCCTCTTCTACTCAATATTTCACAAAGCCCAAGAATGTGATGCTATCTTCTTTCTCTCAAGACCTAGAGGGAAAAGAACGAATAAAAAACATGACACAGTTAAGTGGTAATTCAGCAACTCAGTTAAGGCATAGTGATAAACAGTGAGTGATATAGATTAAAATACGTGTAAGCATTTTGATGTCAGTTCTACCCATTATAAGAAAGCACTAGAAATATCTAAAATGCTCATTAAAAGCAGAGAAGATAACTTATTTTGATTCATATGCCAGAATTCAACATTTCAAATGATTAGTAGAAAATGGCACAGTTTTATTCTTTCCTTATTCTTTACACCAATACAGACTCATCAATTTAAGTGAAAACTTTTAGGTACTAGAAGAGAGAAAAAAAGAGAATTTATTTTTAAAATTAGATTAGCCAAGCTCTAATTTTGCTTCAAAATGCAAAAGCTATTCTAAAGCTGGAAAAACTGATTAAACTAAAAATGTTTTCTGATAAAACCATCACAAGCAAAGTCAACAGACAAGCTGCAAAAGAGAGGAAATAATTTTTCTGAATTAACAACTAGGAATTAAATTTTAAAGATATCCCTAATCCATATGGGAGGTGTTAGAGGGGAGGGAGTGGACATGGATTTGATCAAAAACCCTTAGATGTGTGTATGAAAATCTCAATAAAGTTTTTTTAAAAGTCAAAAAAATAGCCCTAATCCAAGAGAAAAATGTACAAAAGGACATGAGAAGCTGTTTTATAGAAAAAAAAAAGAACAAATATCTGTAAATATTAAACCATGAATTCTTTCACAACAAAAGAATTCTAAATTAAACTACAGTGATTTTTAGTTTTCTCAACCCTAGGTCAGTGAAATTCTATGTTGTGCTGGATAGCTTTAGTGTCAGCTTTACACACCTGGGTTGAGGGAGCTTCAGTTGGGGAATTACCTCTATTGGATTGGCCTGTGGCCATGTCTGAGGGGCATCTTCTTGAAAAGCGATGTATGAGGGCCCAGCCCACTGTAGGTGGTGCTATCCCTGGGCAGGTGGGCCTGTGTTGCATAAGAAAGCAGGCTGAGCAGGGGCCAGGGGAGCAAACCAGTAAGCAGTGATTCTCCATGGCCTGTGCTCCAGCTCCTGCCTCCAGGTTCCTGCCCTGAGTTCCTACCTTGGGCTCCCGGATGAACTGTGACCCAGGCTATGTAAGCTAAATAAACCCTTTCCTCCCCAAGTTGGTATTGATCATAGTATTTTGTCACAGCAATGAAGAAACAAACTAGGACAGAAATTGGTACCAGAGAGTGGGGTATTGCTGTGACAGACCTGACCTTGGTGTTTT
>NW_008329362.1:3233837-3271490 GCF_000622305.1 Nannospalax galili
AGAGACAATTGTGCTGGATAGCTTTAGTGTCAACTTGACACACCTGGGTTGAGGGAGCCTCAATTGGGGAATTGTCTTCATTGGACTGGCCTGTGGCCATGTCCATGGGGCATCTTCTTGATGAGTGATGTGGGAGGGCCCAGCCCACTGTGGGTGGTACCACCCCTGGGCAGGTGGGCCTGTGTTGCATAAGAAAGCAGGCTGAGCAGGGGCCAGGGGAGCAAGTCAGTAAGCAGAGTTCCTCCATGGCCTGTGCTCCAGCTCCTGCCTCCAGGTTCCTGCCCTGAGTTCCTACCTTGGGCTCCCAGATGAACTGTGACCCAGGCAATGTAAGCTAAATAAACCCTTTCCTCCCCAAGTTGGTATTGGTCAGAGTATTTTGTCACAGCAATGAAGAAACAAACTAGGACATATGTGTAGTGAACCTAGTGAGAAAGAACTACTCATCCACCGACCAAGTGTCAGAGAACATAGAAAACCTTGACGAAGAACAATTGGAAGTGCTCATCAAAATTAGCAATGTAGGGGCTGGAGAGATGGCTCAGAGGTTAAGAACACTGGCTGTTCTTGCAGAAGACCCAGGTTCAAATCCGAGCACCCACATGGCAGCTAGCAACTGTCCATAACTCCAGTTCCAGGGGATCCGACGGCCTCTTCTGTCCTCTGTGGGCATTGCACGACACAGGTGCACTTACCTACATGCAGGCAATACATACATACACATAAAATAAAAATAATAAATAAATAAATTAGCAATGTATTTCCCCTTCAACTAGGGAATCCCATGAGTTTGTTTACTCACAGAAATAAATGCCCACATACACAATGACGTACAGTGTTCTATTGGTAATAGGGAACAGTCAAGTATCTCTTAGTAGAGGACTGGTCAAAGAAGCTAGATGTATGTCATAGAATGTTATGCAGTTATTAAAGGAATGAGAGGGTGCTGGGCATGGTGGTGCATAACTTTAGTCCCAGCACTTGGGAGGCAGAGGCAGGTAGATTTCTATGAGAGGTCAGCCTGGTCTACATAGTGAGTTCCAGGCCAGCTGGGACTACAGGGAGACCCTATCTTAAAAAGACCAAAGGAAAAAAGGAATGAGGGACTGTGGAGATGGCTCAGTGGATAAAGTGCTTACTATGCAAGCATGAAGATGGGAGTTCAAGTCCCCAGTGCACATGTAAAGCTGGTGAAATCCCTAATGACAACCCCCAGCTTTTGAGAGGTAGAGACAGGATCCTTGGAGCAAGCTTACTAGTGAGACTGGGTGAAATGGCAACTTTGGGCTCAGGGAGAGACCTTCCTTCAGTATATAAAGTGGAGAGCAACTGAAGAAGGCACTCGATGCCAACACTGGGCCTCCACGCATATGCACACACATGTGTACATGTACCTCCACACACATGTGAACACACATACACAACATATCATGCACACATACATATGCAAAAAAGAAAAGACAGAGTTGTGTGTTAGGAAGTGAGTAGAATGGAATCAGACAATAATATGTACTTTTTGAAGGAGGAAAACAGCATAGATAAAAAAATACAGGTGTGTGCTGGGTGTGGTGGTATACAGCTTTAATCCCAGCACTCTGGAGGCACAGGCAGGTAAATCTCTGTGAGATCAAGGCCAGTCTGGACTACAAAGTGAACTCTAGGCCAGCTGGAAATGAGAGACTGTGTCTCAAAAAAATCTCCAAAAATATTAAAGTGTGAAGATACATTGTTACAAGACTGTGAGAGATCTTCCAGACTGGGCAGTTGGACAAATAAAAATAGTCATGAGAAATAGACAGAGGTACATAAGGGTTGATTGTAAAATTGGAGTTTCTCTGAAAAGCAGTAAATGTTGGTTTATAAGAACAGATACAAAATTATTCAGTACTTGAACACAGCAACTCTTCCTAGGCTCTGATTAATATTGGTCTTAGACTTCAGTCTTATCATCAGCAATTCTCTAAAGGACTAATCGATTCAATGTCAGGCAGGCAAATCCTTTGATGACTCAAATGCATTGTTTAATTTCAAAATATTTGTGAACTTTCCAAGTTCCTTTGTTATTGATTTTTCATTTTATTTTGCTGTACTTGGAGATACATTGCATGCATTTTTAATCTTCCCACATTTAGTGAGATTTGTTTTATGATCTGTCCTGAAGAATGTTCCATGCTTATGTTGGTACGCCTGATGATGTCATAGAAGTCTTTGTATCTCTGTTAGTTTTTCTTCATTTTTTTCTGTTTCCCAGATTGACATAGGTGCATATAAGTTCTCAATTTAGTTACATCTGTTTTGCAATTCTTTCTCCTGCCTCCTCACACCTGCTCTTCAGCCCTTCTAGTGTCTTTTTCATTTTAGTTGTGCCTATCAGCCCCACAATTTCTCCCTCTCTGTTTTAATTTTAACCATTTTTATCTTCTCCATTTGGTAAGGCATTGTTTCTATTTTTCTGTTATTTCTTTAGATACATTTTCCTTTAGTTCTTTTCAACAGATTTAAAGTAGAACATGTGAAGATTTGTCCAATAACTAAGCTAAGTGCTTCCTCAGCACAATTCTTATCCATTATTCTCTTGTTGCTTTACATGTCACAAAATGTTTTGTTGAAAACTGTACATTTTAATAAAATAATGTGACTGACTTGGAAATCAGATCTCCCCTCCTACAAGGGTTTTATTATTGCTGTTTGTTTTTAGTTTAGTGGATTTTCTGACTTATCTCAATAAACTCCATATTTATTGCCTTGTATGAACACTAAATTCTCTATTTGATTGTCTTAGAGGTCAGCTAATCATTGGAAAGAGATTTGCTTATTTTTTTTAAAGATTTAATTTACTTTAAAAATGTTTATGTGTATGAGTGTTTCACTTGCGTGAATGTAAGTGCTCATGTGTGTGCAATGCCTGCAGAAGCAGAAGAGAGTGTCAGATCCCCTGGTACTTGAGTTAAGGATGGGTACTAACTACCATGTGGATGCTGGGACCTGAACTTAGGTCCTTTGGAAGAGCACTCAGTGCTTTTAACCCATGAATCATTGCTCCAGCCCTGTTTGTGTTCTTGAAATCAATTCATCTTCCAGTCTTTGCTGAGGAGCTCTGTTTGTAACAAGCCTTACTGCTACAACTCAACACAATTCTTCTATAGCTTTCTCTTCCCACTTGCACAGATCCTCAAGGTTAGCCAGTATTGAAAACTTAGCACTTACTCAGGTGTGAGCATTTGGGTAACAGCATCACGCATGCATGCGGTCCCCTAGATATTCAGGAACAAGGCAGAACTTTGTAGAGCCAACTGTGGGTGCCTTCTCAAGTTTTTTAACTGATTATTTCTTCCAGATTTATTCCTCAGCGCAGGTAGCTAGCATGGTCTACAACTGTCTCTGGTTATTTTCAGTAAATATATCGGTGGAAATGGAAAACCCACTCTTTACAGTGGGCTGGCCTTGAGTCACTTCAAATAGCCCTGTGAGTTGATCTTCCAAGGAACCACTAGACAGCACAAATGGTTACAGTTCTCTTGGAACGAAACTCATGAATGCATCAAATACTGTTTCTTCCTTCAATGACTGCCAAGCTATAGATTTTCCCTGTAATTGTGGGTTGTTGGTTTTCAAGGTTACCATAAAACCAGGTTAAATATTAAAATGCCACAAAGCTTATTGTTTATACCAAGATTCAATGTTTTTTCTTCAATAAATTTCTCAGAGTGCTGCACATATTTGGTTGAGTTCTAACTAACTGGTTGTGACACTCTTTACCAATATTCTCATTGTTTTTAGAAGAGAGAATATTCAACATCCTTAGGTCTATCACTTATAGATATAAACATATTATATACTACCTTAACAATATAAAAAGAAAGGGCAAAAAGAAATCTTAGCAAGTAAGATACCCAGAGTTTGGGGAGAGAATGCCAATAAAATAGTGTTGGGATATTAATTGCTTAGCAAGAGCTATGTTTCTACAATGAAACAGTAAACTTACATAGTTTTAGTGGAATGGTGAAAGCTTTGAGGAGGGCACTAACCATAGTACTTTTATGTGATGTATTTTAAATTTAGCATGTGTCTTCCATTATTTTGTCTTCTGGAACAATGTAGGGGGTGGAAAGAAGGAAAATGATGTTAATGAAGATTCTAAAACTTTACATACTGTGCTGGGAATTTTCTAAACAGGCAGTGTTCTTTGGTAATATTTTGCAGAAATCAATACTTTCTATGATTTCTTTGCTTCTTTTAGTCCTTAGCTTGGTAGAAAAGGTACAGAGTACTTGAAAGCCCAGAAAATCACATTCTATGACATCAAAATTTGCAAGAATAACCCCATTGTATAACTACTTAGTCACTGATGGCATGGCACATAATTTTAACTGTTAATACAATAGACCAAGAATAGCAAAGAGATATCAGACATTCTGTGCCCTCTGCTATGATGCATGATGGTGTATACAGCCACACTTTGAATATGTTAAGCAATTTAAAAATATTTTATTCATTATTTTTATTTTATGTATATTCATATATTGCATGCATGTATGTAAGTGCACTGTGTCATGCGATGCCTGAGAAGGACAGAAGAAGGCATTGGATCCTCTGGAACTGGAGTTATAGATGGTTGTTAGCTGCCATGTGTGCGCTGAGAATCCAACCTGGGTTCACTGCAAGAGCAGCCAGTATTCTTAGCCACTGAGCCATCTCTCCAGCCCCGAAAATGTTAAAAATTTATTTAACTTGAATCTAATTCAGCCTATAATTTTAACCTCTAAATGGAAGGAAATACAGGTGACACAGGGTTAAGTTACAAGATGCCACATGGAAACAAGCAGACAGACGAGGCTATATAATATGATACATGACACTTGTTTCATTGACAAGTCTCAGTTGAGGGAAAGGAAATTTGATTTGCTTTAGATGAAAGAAGTCGAAGGAAATACAGGTGACACAGGGTTAAGTTACAAGATGCCACATGGAAACAAGCAGACAGACGAGGCTATATAATATGATACATGACACTTGTTTCATTGACAAGTCTCAGTTGAGGGAAAGGAAATTTGATTTGCTTTAGATGAAAGAAGACATAGCAACTAGAGATAATAAATAATCTTGCATTAACTTTTGGGTTGAAAATATAAAAAACAAAACATGAAAAACTTGTTTTGGAGATAAGTAGAACTATTTAAAAATGGGCTGGGAAGCAGAGGGCACTATGACTCTTTCTGGGGGCAGGAGAGATGGCTCAGTGGTTAAGAGCACTGACTACTCTTGCAGAGGACTGGGTTCGATTTCCAGCACCCACATGGCAGGTAACAACTGTCTGTCACTCCAGTTCCAGGGGATCCGATAGCCTCTTCTGTCCTCCATGGGCATTGCACGACATGGGTGCACTTACCTACATGCAGGCATAACACTCATACACACAAAAAATAAAAATAATAAATAAAAATTTTGAAAAAAATATTTTTAAAATTATCTTCAAATTTCCTTCTGAGTCCATTTAAAAACTTTCATCAACAAGACAACGAATCCTGAAAGAGGACCCCAGATTTCTCAGTAATATTTCCTGAAGTGTTTTTTTTTCTCATTTATAGTCCATGTTTTTCTCATTTATACACACTTTCTTTGTTGATTTCAAATTTGATCTCAGTTGTGACAAACACCATGTCCACAGTGACTTGGGAAGGAAAGGGTTTATTTTTGTCTTACAGGTTACAGTCCATCATCAAGGGAAGCCACATCAGGAACTTAAGGCAGGAGCTTGAAGCAGAGGAGAGCAGCTTACTGGCTAGCTTTCTTATTCTACTCAGGCCCACTTGCCTGGGATGGCACAGCCCACAGTGGGCTAACCCCTTCTACATCAATCAAAAATTAAGAAAATGCTTCACAGACATAACAACAAAACTAGCCAAAACAATATCCAGTCACCAAATGAACTCTAGTGAGCCTCGTGCCCTTATTTCCAATTCCTTGATCTTTAAACTCAGCATGCCAAAATAAAACCTAATGTCCAAACCTGCTCATCTGGCCTTTCTAACTCACAAAATGTCATCACAATACAATTAAGCTAGAGGGCCTATACTTCCATACAACTTTAAGTCTTGCACAAAGAGTGTTGTACAGTGGCCGGGGACCAGGCATAGAGGCAGGTGCTGGGATGATGGAAAGGGACATAAAGTGAACAGAGGCTCTGATATGGTGTAGGAATCTACATCTATTTGAGAGGCTCTGAGGAAGGATACCTATTCCAGCCTGAGAGGAAAGATTCAAGATGAAGGATTCCTAGACAACATTACTCTTTAGCTGTAAGAATTGCCTGTCTTATGGTTTGAAGTTGTCCCTTCTTATTCATATGTCAAAGCTATGGCTTTCAGCATCCAGAATGTGACTGTATTTGGATGTAGTCTTTAAAGTGGTAATTGAGTAAAAAAGAAGACTTTAGGGTGGGCCTTAATCCCATACCATTGATGTCTTTATAAGAAGTGGAAATTTAGATACAAGACAGGCACAGAGAGAAGATATTGTGAAGACACAGGAAGAGGACACCAGCTATAAGAGATGGAGAGATGATGCCCTAAGAGAAATCAATCCTGCTGGTATTTCCAGAGAATTTGGGATTCCTTTTTGAGTTCCTAGTCTTGTTAATGAAAGAATTTAAAAACAAAGGAGAAAGCTTAAGGACCATTTTAAGAAACTTTGAAAGAAAAACAACAGGGCAGGGAAGCGATGAATCTTACCAGTGGACAGGGGGAGGGAGATGGAGGAGAGGGAGGAAATCATGCCTTTGAGTTGGAGTCCAAGAAAGCCAGCATGTACACCAATGGAGGTTGGCAAGCAGTTGCATGGTGGAAAGGGGATAGGGCAGGAGTTTCAGAAATCAAGTGAGAAAGTCCCAGAGCATGAGGGAAAGAATACTTAGGCTTTTGGTTGGTGTTCAAAAGAGAGATACAAAGAAAAGGAGAAATTAGACCTTTTGTGTTAGAACACCCAGAAGCAGGTAGACTTGGTGGTGCCCCACAGAGAAAGTTCTGTAAGTGGCTGCCACAGGGAAGCGGCTTGTTGGAAATGTTAAGTATATTTTTTCATTAAAGGGATGATTATTCCGTCCATCTCCTGAGTATGCCTTCAGGTGAATCAGCTTCCCAGTGGGATGGATTCTGGACTAACTCTTAAAAGAAGGAAACAATAGTATGAAATATTCGAGTCTTTGGAGCAGATCAGATGGTCCTGTCTCCACCCAGGGTCAGAGGTAAAATTCAGATTCCATTCTTCTGAGCAGGAGGAAATAGCTTTCCCTTATGGACCTCAAAAAAGCCCTGATACTTCCACCTTTTCATATAGTATTTAAATCCTAAGGACTGGCAGTTGTGATACTTCTTCTGGTGTTACCAGGGAAACAGGAGGTGGGGTCCACAGCTGACCTTGTGGGTGGGGTCTATCCTCCGAAGTCTCCAAAGTTACTAATCCTAACACTGACACTTTGATCTTGGGTTTCCCCTACCCCAACTGTGAAAAAATAAAATTCTGTGTTTAAATCACCCAGACTGTGGTATTATATTATGTGATCATTAGAAACTATTCTAAGGAGAGGACAGAAATGCACAAAACAAGTACCGAACGCCAAAGCTTCCTTGGGAGACTGAAGAGTTAAGAATGACAGCTCGCTGAGGTGCTCTGTAGTGATGGCTCTTGTTTAAAAGAGGAAGCATGAGACTTTTAGGGACAGAGAAGATGATTCATTGGAAGCAGAAAAGATATGAAAAGAATGACCATTTAGGTATAAATTTATACAAAGTGTCTTAAAAATCTCATTTTATTTCCCTAGAGACAAGAGTCACTGTCCATTTAAAATCAAATGTTAAAAAATGACACATATTTTCTAGGATTCCAGAGAGGCAAGAAGTAGATTCAATCTAGTCAACTGAAAATTGAAAATTATATTTAGGGTTTCTTATGTTACAATTGCTAATTATTTTACTAATGCTTAATGGTGATAATATTCCATATTAACCACATGCAGTGTATGGATATTGATTATATCATGTCAATAGTTGTAGCTCATGTTAAAGTAACTATAAACAATGTTTTCAACTAAAATTTATTTTAATATTTAACTTGAATTTTATTTATATTAAGATTAATATAAATATGTGATTTGAGTTTTTGAAAACTAGAAAGCTAAACAAAAACAAAATCCTCTGTATTCTGGTAACCTTAGCACAGTAATTATTAGACTCTTGCAGTGTTTTCTTATGCCCCTTCCCTCCACAGATACATGCAGGAGGACAGCTAAACTTTGCTTAACTTGGAATTCGGTTGGCAGTAAGTGATGGACATGTTCTCTATCTTGATTAGGATGGTGGATACTTTGATATACACATTTGTCACAGCTCATTATACCATCTCTTGAATATTTATGTGCTTTATTATGTGAAAATTAAATTTCATTTAGGCTGGTAAAATAAAAAAGTAAGCATAGAATTCATTACTATGATGATGATGATCAGGAAAAAATCAAACTTAGAGGTTCTAAAGTTGGATGATAGAGGTAAGTGGAACTAGAGAGGAATAGCAGGTGGGATAGCATTGACTTTCACTTTATACAGTAAATTATTCTGTTTATTGTGTGCAAATATGAATTTCTTTTTCTTTTCTTTTTTAATTTTTATTTTTTGTTTATGTTTTGCCTGAATGTATGTAAGTATACCACATGTATGCCTAGTGCCTACAGAGGCCAGAAGAAGGTGTTGGAGCCCCTGGAACTGGAGTTAAGGATGGTTATTAACCACCTGTGGATGCTGAGAACTGAACTCTGGTCCTCTGCAAGAGGTTGTGATCTTAAGCACTTAGCCATTTCCCAGCCCTTCAGTTACTTTTTCATTTAAAGGTCAAGAGAGGGTTGAAGGCTGGGAAGGTGGGAGTGTAGTGCTGAGGAAGAACGGGTTTGAATATAGAGTTGGAATGTCAGTGCTTTATCCAGGACAGGAGAAATTTTCTTGGGACTGGATTAAGAGAAAAACACTGTAGAAGGATGCCATCTAAGAGCCTAGGAGGCATGTTGGTCCAGGGCTCACCCACAGAAACACAGTCTGGGGTAACCTGCTCCTTTGGTACACCTGCTCTGTGAGCAAGAAGCCCTTATCTTTTGCATGCATGACTCCAGCCACTGTAGGAGGGAGGTCATCACACTACCTGTGCTGCAGGGGCAGGCAGCAGTCATGCAGTAAGCGTTTAGATTCTGTGTATATTTGGACTGCATTCTGCTACATCTGAGGATATCGAAAACGATGAAACAGGGACAAGTGAGCTTTGGGAACCTTTTAAAAATGGGAGGGAGTTGATGCCCTTATTTTATGCACATTTAGACAATTGGAATCCTTTTGATGATATGTTATAGTGATTTGCAAGTTCAGATTTCCAGTCAGGAATAAACTTTGTAGACAGCAGGGTTTGCTCAGATGACAGAGACTAATAAGAAAAGAGATGAAAATTGATGTTTTTGGAAGAATCGGATTGAAAAATAAAGAAATAAAGTATTTCTGGTTGCCTTTTTTTTTAAATTTAAAAGGTAGTTTCTTCTACTAACTAGTAAGCCCTTAAATCAACTACATCACTAATCTCAGTGTTTATGGAGTCCTTTCCTCTGAGAAGGAACAACTGAACATCATTTTCCAGTGTGAGGCATAACCTGTCAAACTCTGAAGACAGAAGACAAAGGTTTGGAAAACTTGACAGTATGGAAGAACTTTTCTGCCACCTAATGGAGAAGGGAAGTATATTCATTATTCTGCAGTAAGCAATCTACTTTGACCATTAGGGACATACAACCATTTTTACACATCAACTTGAACTGAAAATTAATCTTTATTTGTATGAATTTTAATTGTATTAGTGTTCATGTGTTTATGTGTGTATGCTGTTATTGTCATAATGCCATGTATATGACAGAATATAAAATTAGTTTGATTGTGATTTTTGTGTTTGTTTTTAAGACAAGATCCCACTATGTAGCTCAGGATGGCCTTGAGTTTTCAATCCTCTTGATTTAGCATCCTAAGTACTGTGATTACATTATGTACTTATGTTACAACTGAAGCATCATTGTTTGTTTTCTTATAATTTTACTTAAGATAAATCCTAAAGAGATCTAGGAGACACGTCTTAAAAATTGAGCTTATTTTACTTAAAAAAAAAACTTTAGGAAATTCCAGTAAACTTAAAAGAAAACTGAACAATTAATCACAATAAGAAAGGTACAAGGAAAACAATAGTTTGAAGTTTAAATTGTAACAAAAGGGACAGATAGTGGATGTTTATGCTGCTTGTTCATTGTATGTAGAGGTGTATTTTCCACTAAGTTAAAATATTCAAGGTTGCTTTTTCTATTTTTTATTTTTTATGTGTGTGAGTGTATTGCCTGCATGTACGTGAGTGTACCCGTGTCATGCAATGCCACAGAGGTCAGAAGAGGGCTTCAGACCCCCCTGGAACTGGAGTTAAGGACGGTTTGTAGCCACAATGTGGGTGCTGGGAATCGAACCCAGGTCCTCTACAAGAGCAGTCAGTGCTCTTAACTGCTGAGCCATCTCTCCAGCCCCTCTTTTTTCTATTTTTAAATTGAATTAATTTAGAATATAGTCCGGGATTGGCTTTTGCTTATTTTTCTCACGGATGAAGAATGCTTGACACATTGTCAGCCTTTTGACTTTTTTTGAGACAAGGTCTCATGTAGTCCAGGCTGGCTTCAAACTTGCTATGTAGCTGAGGATGACTTTCCTTGAACTCTTAATCATCTTGCCTCTACCTCTGGAGTGTTGGGGTTACAAATGTGCAACCCCACACTTAGTTTAAATCTTCACTGTAGTTTTTAAGAGCATATTTATTTGTATTTCATTCTTACAGTTAGCTAATTTTGTTTATGTATTTTTTTGATTAGTGGGTAATCTCTTTCTTCATCTCTTGCTGTTTCCTCCTGGTAACAATTTTTACCACTATGCTTCTTTTTCTTTTCTATTATTTAACCTTGCTTCTTCTCTATTTTTCTTGTTTCCCTGTCTCCATCATTTATTTTATACACTTACTTTTTCTACATTTACCATAAGTAATTTTTAATTTCATAGCCCATACTACATTAGTTTTGATTTTTTTTCTTTTATGGTAATTAATTGTAGGAATAACTTTTACAGTGTGAATATAATCTGGACTTTTACCTAAAATTAAACCAAAAAATTACTGTTTATAATGTAAACAAGCTCACTGACCCAGGTACTCCTCTTGTGACCTGGTCATCTAGGCTTAATCTCTCAGGACCCAACCCTGCCCTACATCCAAGACAGTGAATGGATGTGGGTGTGCATGATTTATATGTCAAAGCAGTATGCTTTTCTCATCTCAAGCAATGAAAGAAATCTGTTTGCTGTTGCATATATGATATTCTAGATCTAAGCATCAAAAGGCAAAATTTTCTGATAAGATAAGGGTGGGTCCTGACTTCTACTTTCCCATTTCATGCTGGAGATACTGTTTCAGAAAAGAATGAGCAAGGCCCGTTGCTGGGAGAGCACAGTTCTGAGAGACATCTAAAGGGATAGGTAACCACAGTTCAGGTCTACTCTTGGCTTTATGAATGCTAAGAGTCAGGCTATTTCTTTTTTAAGCTTCACTGTAATGTCACTTAGTAATGTCACAATTAGTGGTATGTTAATAAGGCTAGAAGAGGAAAACGCCAGGTCACTTGCAAAGGCAAATACTCAGAATAACATCAGACCTCTCAAGAGAATGCTGAAAGCCAGGAATGCCATATTTCAGTCTCTGAAAGTAAAAAGTTGCTAACCAAGATTACTCTATCTAGTAAAGTTATCTTTTAGAATTGATGGCTAAGGGACTGGAGAGATGGCTTAGTGGTTAAGTACACTGGCTGTTCTTGCAGAAGACCTGGGTTTGAATCTCAGCACCCACATGGCAGCTAACAACTGTTCGCAACTCCAGTACAAGGGGATCCGGCAGCCTCTTCTGTCCTCCACGGGCATTGCACAACATGGATGCACTTACCTACATGCAGGCAATACATGCATACACATAAAATAAAAATAATAAATAAAATACGTAAAAAAAGAATTGATGGATAAGTGAAGGTCTTCAAGAGATGTATAAGCTAAAGCAAGCCATAAATGCAAAACCATGACTGCAAAATCGGCACTCTGAACTTACACAGATGAGTAAGACAGTCTCTATCATGACAGCACAGGAAAGTGTTTCACAAGAGGACTAGGTAGACAAAGAATTCAGGAAGGAATTACCAATACAGTAAAACAGCAAATGAAAATTTGAATATAGGATATAGAAAAGAAAATAACAGCACGAACAAAATAAAAGAAATGAACAGTAACCAACAGAATTACAAAAACTAGCAAATCTATCAATAATAACCTTAAATGTAATTGGTCTTAACTCTCCAATGAAATGATGCAGACTAGCAGAGTGCATTAAAAAGCCGAGTCCAACTATCTATTGTCTCTAAAAATATGCTTCATTGACAAAGACAGTCACAGACTGATTGTGAAAATATGTAAGTCAACTTACCAAGCAAATGAAAGCCCCAAACAAACCAGTATAGATATTCTAATCTCTGATAGGCAATGTTCAAGCCAAAATTAGCCAAAGAAAATGATACCATATCAAGAAAGCAAACATTCTATCAAGAAGATATAACAATTGCAAATGTTGGGGCTCCCAAGTTCATATAACAAACATTAATAGACATAAAGAGATTGATAGCCCTGATACAATAATAGTAGGTGAATTCAATTCCCCTTTCATATCAATAGATACGTCTTAGACTGAAACTGTGTTGCTGTGACAAAGTACTTAACATAGCTGGGTAATGGTTTGGTCAGGAAAGCACTTACTTTGCAAAGTGCAAGGAGTACCTGAATTTGATGACCAGAACCCATGTAAAAATGCTGGGTGTGGTGGCATGCACTAGTAATTCTAGTACTGGGGCTACTAAGAGAGGAGACTCCCTCAGTTCACTGCCAGTCAGTATAAACTGATTAGTGATCTCCAGGGCAATAAGAGACCCTGTCTCAAAGAAGAGGTACACGGGGTTGTTGAGGACAACACTTGAGGTTGTCTCTGTCCTGCATGTGCATGTACATGTACACCCACCTACTCATAGACATGCACACATGCACATGTCCACATGCATTAACAAAAAACCCATAGCAATGAAACAAAAAAATATATACAACAAAAGCAACTCAAGGAAGGAAGGGTTTATTTTGGCTCACAGTTTGGGACTGCAGTGCACCATGGCCTGGAAAGCATGGCGGCAGGAGCTTGAGGCTGCTGGTCACACTGCATCTGGAATCAGGATGAAGAGAGAGATGAATGATGGTGTCCAGCTTTTTCTCCTTTGTTTTCAGTTAGACCTCAGCCTATGGAATGGTATCACCCACATTTAGGATGGATCTTCCCACTTCAATTAACTTAATCTAGAAAATCCCTCACAAATATCTAGAGCTTTTTTACCATGGTGATTTTTAAACCCGTCAAGGTGACAATCAAGATAAAGCATTATAGGAGCGTAGCCTGAGAGGTGGCCTTTAGTTCAGTGAAAATGATGTATGACATACCTTCACAGTGTGTGGTCTTCACACATTGTTTCTACTTCCATTTATGCAAATGTATAGTAATAATATTGGGGTTGTACATTCCTGCCCAATACTATTACTGAGCATTTTAGGCATAGTGAGATATATCTTGCCCTGCTTTCTTCCCCTCACATGGGTTTTAGCAAGGTGTTCACTCACTAATAAGAGAAGGTACAACTGAGGCTTAAATTTGACAGAGAGGTTCAGGTTTATTCTACAGGCTGTGGAAATTCCACAGCAAATGAAACCACAGTCCATTTGGTTCTCCATCTGCTTCTTTCTTACAACTATGTTATGTAATGTGTTTGTATAATGTAAAATTTTTCTTCTAGGACCCCAAAATTTTAGGACTTCACAGTGTGGTTATTTAAGAGCAAGTCAGCAGTTTGATTCCAATATCTTCTGCCACTGGGGACTTTCTAACAAGAACTAAGACTGGTATTTGTTTAACTATTACTCAAGGATAATAAACAGGAACTATATTAACAAGAATAAAGAAGTGAAAAATATCAATTGTTCATGGATGAGCTGGAAATAGAGAGAGAGAGAGAGAGAGAGAGAGAGAGAGAGAGAGAGAGAGAATGCAATAATATAAAAGCAAATCTATTTCCTGAGGAAAGTTCAGGGTAATTTTTTAATTATTCTGCCTCTGTATGTTACACAAAATCCCATATTGCAGTAATTGAGCCAACCTTCCAAATTACATTGGAATTACAAATTATACTGTAATTCCAAATGGAATTACAGTGGTTGAAAATAGAAAAGAACTGAGAACCGATTGTGCTGATAGAATGGAGACGTCGGCATCATCATCTAATATGGGCATTTTGAGTAATGCCACTTTCTTTTCTAAATAGATCCACTGAAAGAGAAACAAAAATAACCATACACAGTTAAATGTGGGTCACTTCCAATTTCCCAGTGTCAGTGCTCTTTTTATAATCTATTAGTCAAGGTATTCATTTGATATAAACAAATGTCTACTTTGTCTAACAAATGTCTATAGTGAACATGTCTGCTTATTTTTTTCTCTGTAGATGCTTAAACAAGGGAACTTGAAGAGGAAATTGTGGTGGTTCAAGTGCTAGGAGCTTCCAGGCCTTCGTTGTCTCTCTTAGTCCAAGGAGCATGTTGGTACCTATGGTTCAGCAGCAGCACCTGCACAAGGATCTCACGTCTGTATGCCTCAAACAAACATCAGCCATGTACGGTCTGGCCTTCCTGCTCTGTAGCTATTCAGCTGAGTGATTTGGGGCAAGGCACTTAAAATTTTCAAACCTCTCTTTTAGGTGTAAAATGGGCATGATAATGTGTTCCCTAAAGTATTGCCTGACTTAGAAGTACTGTGTATAACAACGCCCATTGTGGTGTGTGAGGTTACAAAGTTGTAATTCCACAACTCTGAAGACAGAGATAAGAGGAAGGTAGGAAGATCTTGGATTAAAGGCCAGTGTAGCCCACATAGCTAGATTATGTTAATTATTTTTTTTTGAAAAAAGCCTGACACCATTCTATACAAATAAAATTAAGGTACAGTATTTCTAACAGTCTAATATTTATCACATTACATAGAAATCTTTACTTTTTACTTTTTAAAAAATATATATGCTTTTACATTGGACTCAAGGTTTAAAAATAATCCCCAGCTGGAGTGGTGATTTGGGGTGAACTGTGTTTCTCAATCTTTCTCAAAGGGGTTTTCCTTTAAGGATATGGTCTGCAGATGTTTGTTACAACATACCTCTTCATTAATCAAAGAAAGGGAGAACCCAAAGACAGCCAAGTTTGACATGATCAAGTTACAGATTTTAGTTTTTGAACTCTGGATCATTGATAATTTTCATAGTAATTTGTGGATGAATGAAATTATAACCAGCAATATTTTTCTTAGATTTAAACTATACATATAGAAAATAAGTTAATTTAATCCTTAGATCTTTATAGTGAATAATTGGTGAAAAATCACTCACCCATTTTTCCAAATTTTTCTGTTAATTTGTAATAAAATGTATTTTATGTTTTTTTTTTAATCTGTGAAAGTATGTGCTTCTACTGATGATGATGTCAGAGTCCCTCTGGTAGATGTTTAGATGCCTCAGACTCTATCTCCTTTTTGCAATGTATTTTGCCTGTCAGCAGGATGTAGTTTGAATTATCCTTTTAAAAAATGCTTTGTCTTTGGAATGCTGGGCCCTGCTTGGCTTCTCTGGCATTAAAGACACTACATTTTTAAGGGGTCACTTTTAACTGAAATTTAGAAAAATGGCTTTTTTATAGACTATGGGATTTATAAATCCAGGTATTGCTAACACTTTGTAAATTTTGTTGTAACACTAAAAACCAATAACTAATGTGTATTTCGCAAAATGGTATGTTTCAGTAATCCTTTGATGCCTCACAGCATATTTCTCTCTGAGTTATGGGTCTTATGGAAGAGCTGATTGATTTAAAAGTTCACCTTGAATCTCTAGGCTGAGGATATACTTTATAAACCCTCATTGTCTCCTGCTGGCTGGTTCCTTCTCTTCAGATAACGCTTCCAAAGTCCCCAGGGCTTTGTACATTTTCTTTTCACCATGTATATTGCTTTCATGTTTTTCTTTTTATCCATACTCTATGGTTTACAGTCTTTCCCAGTGTCCCACAGAAAAGCACTTTTGCAAAATTTATTTTTATTTTATGTGTATGAGTGTTTTGCCTGCTTGTGTGTCAAGTGCACCCATGTCATACAATGTCTGCGGAAGTCAGAAGAAGGCATTGGATCCCCTGGAACTGGAGTTACAGACAGTTGGTAGTCACCATGTGGGTGCTGGGAATCAAACCCAGGTTCTCTGGAAGAGCAGCCAGTGATCTTAACTGATGAGCTACCTCTCTAGCCTCCAAAGCACTCTTTTTTCAAAACAGCTAACCTTTAGCAAATTGAAAACCCCTCCCCTTCCTCCTTCCCTTCTGCTTCTCCTTTCCCCCTTAACCTTTGTTTTCTATTATACAGAATCTGTTTTTATGACTCTATTAAAGCAAAGTACTCTTTTCCTCTCATTCCGTATGATGAATATTTGTATCTATTCTCTCTCTCTCTCTCTCTCTCTCTCTCTCTCTCTCTCTCTCCTGTCTATTGTCTATCTATAATCTGTCTAATCTACTACCTACCATCCATCTCTCTCCAACAATACCTCTGCATTTGTAGATATATAGATATATTTCTTGGCTCTCCATAGACTCTTGCTATGGTGACAGAGGAAAGGCTCAGTGAGTGTCTACAGTAAGAAAACCTGCTTTGAAAAACGTATCTATATAGATGTTGTTATAGTTGAAATCAATTTTCTCACCTGAACATTTTAATAGCCTTTCAACTCATCTTGCTTCCACAGTCACATAATCCTATATCTATTCTCACAAAGCAATTTGAATGATCCTTTGAAAGTCTAATCTAGGACTGTGGAGATGGATCAGAAGGCAAACTGTTTGCTGTGCAAGCAAAAGGGCCCAAGTGTGGTTCCCCAGCACCCTCATAAGAAGCTGGGTTTGATGGGTGTGTGATTGAGTGTTGGAGGTGGAGACAGGAGGATTGAAGGAGTTTTGCTGGCCTGACAGTTGGTGAGTTCAATGGTCTAGGTAGAATGAGCTATCCTTTCTCAGAAAGGTAGAGAGGGATATAGGAGGACACCTAGTGTTGACCTCTGGCCTCCACACAAGCACGCTTGGGCACACACACATCTCACACACACACATACATGTGCATGTGCACACACACACACATGCACACAAAGGACAAAAAGAAATGTAAAAAGCTGATTTAGAGGAGATGGCTCAGCTGGAAAAGTGCCTGCTATACAAGTATGAGAGCCTGAATTCAGATCCCTAATCCCACATATAAAAGCTGGGTATGGCAGCACGCACCTGTAATCCCAGCTCTGGGAGCATGGACCCAGGAAGATCCCTGAAGCTTATTGGCCAACTAGCCCAGTCAAATTGATAAGCTTCGGGTCAGTAAGAGACCCTGTCTCAAAAAATAAAAATAGCGAGTAATCAAGGAAAGACATCAGCCATCAACCTCTGGCTTCCTCATGTATATGTACACATGTAAACAAACAACCACACAAGTGTGCACACATCCACATGAGCAGGGACATATACCATACATCTCTCCCACATACACACACAAAAAAGGAAAATAGATTCAAATCATGCTCATCCTCATGCTAAAATCTGTTACTGCTTTCTCCCTTATAATTCATAGCCTCCATGGAACTTGGCTCTTTCTCTCTCTATTCATCCTTATCTCTGGTGTCCTCACTATTGCTCACATTGTCTCAATATTATTCTTAAGTATAAGAACAGTCTCATCCCAAGGCCCTTGTATACGCTATGCCCGCTCAAGTGGGGACAGTGATTTCTTCAGTGTCTACATCATTTATATTTATTCATGAATTTCCAAATTCATTCACCCCTCCTCCCACACAAGCCTTTGCTGATCACTGTCTTCTTCCTTACATCACAGCAGAGAATGTGTCTAATCTGTTCACTGATCCAACTCTCCAATGCCTAGATGATAGAAAAGGATTAAATACAGTAAAACACTTTATAAGCAACATACTTCATAACGAACATGTTCTCAATTGTTCTGTGAACCAGAGTTACACACCAAAAGCCTAAATGATTGTTGGAATAAACTTTGCCATTACAAATCATCTGTTTACTACTCGCTGTTACTCAATGTACTGGAACGTCTTTTAGGAGGTGATCAGGAGTTTAGAGAAGAATAGAATATATTTCTATCCTTGAGTAATGGCAACACATACAAATTAATTGATGCTCAACTTTTTTATATAGTCAGATAAACTATTATTTTCATTTAACACATGGGAAAGTAAGTTTAGAGTTTTCCGATGACTTGTTCACTGTGACGTATAAAAAGTCAACAAGTGGGATTTCTGCTACTAACTAGTTTGCATTTCTTTGGATAGGTAACCCTCCTTTGCTGTGTCTTTTTCTGTTCTGTCATGCTGCTATTACAGGTATTCACAGCAGAGAGAAGACAGCTGCGTATCACATGGAGAACAGAGAATAATATCCATCAAATGCCAAACCACCTTTGAGAAGGGAGTAATTATAATCCTGTCCCTTGAGTCAGCCAGAACTGGTAACACTATGGTACATTAAACTCAGATCTCAGTAGTTTTGATAAAATATTTTATTTTTCATTGATATTGTGAGTCCAACAGAGCTTATGATGGTGTGCAGGGGGTGTTCAGAGTCATTGAGTACCTTGGTTGATGTTCATTTGGACACTGGCATTAGTGGTCATCAAGGCTGCAGGAAAGGTCTATAAAGCAAGGTGCTGTCAAGAAATGGTTCAAACCCTCCTACCTTACTTACCATAATTAGTGGCCATCAAGGCTGCAGGAAAGGTCTATAAAGCAAGGTGCTGTCAAGAAATGGTTCAAACCTTCCTACCTTATTTACCATAATTAGTGGCCTGATTACTCAGACATCAAATGAGTTTAAAATGTAGGATAATTGAATATGGGTAAAAATAGTCAGCTCTGGTACTGATCATTATATCTACTCATTGATAAACATGCATACTTATTTGTCCCTCCCTCCCTCCCTCCGTCCCTCCCTCTCTTCCTTTCATCCCCCCCATTATTTCATTCTCCTCCTCCCTCCCCTGTCTCCTGCCCCTCACCTTCTCCTCCTCCTTCCTTTCACCCCTCCCATTCCCTCTCCTATCCTCCCCTTTCTTTGGGAGAGAACCCACTTGTGGTGTAAGACCTTTTATAGTAAGACTTGTGTCCTCCACTTAGTTTCGGTTTCTGACTGCTACCGAAGAGTTCTGCCAAATCCAGGGTGCCTGAACCCAGGTCATGATGACTGGAGCTTGCCCCTAATAGTGCCAATATTGTCCTCTCATTGCATATTGAAATTTATGCTTGTTATCTAATTTTTATCTCAATGACCTCTAACTTTTGTTTGTATGTTGTTGTAACAAATACTTTATAGAGGAGGAAAAAACAACTGGGCCAGTTTCTGCAATTGCACGTTAATCAAACCACGATTTTTCAAAATGTTACTCATTCTATTTAACATATTCATGATTATGAGAAATGAATGTAAAATCGAAAAGAGGAACTAAGTTGTGGTTTATATAGCTTGGCCTCCCTTTGCGTGGAAAAAGTAGAGAAGTACAGTAAATAGAAAAAGATGCAAAAGCAGATGGAGAAGTTGGTTCTAGATCATACTCCTGAGTCGTTATCAAAGGTAATGTTTCTTTTGAATTATTAGAACTATAAAGTGTAAAATTACTTATTCAGGACTTTAGAATTATAAAACCATATATTTAGTTTTAAATATTTAAGTGTTATTAACTTTTAACTTACATTTATTTAATAAGTTAGGGACTACATGAAGTTTTTAATGGTCTTGATAGAAGAAAAAGGAAATAGGGACGTGAACAACTGAAATTTCTAAGTATTCACTTTTTTTTCTTTACTTTTTTTTCTTTTCTTTTCTTTCTTTCTATCTTTCTTTCTTTCTTTCTTTCTTTCTTTCTTTCTTTCTTTCTTTCTTTCTTTTTTAAAGCATTAGATTCCTTCATGGAGGCCTCCCTGTAGCCCCAGCTGGCCTGGAACTCACTGTGTAGACCAGGCTGGCCTTGAACTCACAGAGACCTGCCTATCTCTGCCTCTTGAGTGCTGGCATTAAAGGCGGGCATCACCATGCCCAGCCTAAGTATTCACTTTTAGATGTGTAGAAATGGTTTAAAATTTTGCCAAATTTTATAGAGAATTGTAATGAACATGTCCATCTCATTTTACATATGTGTTCATGAAAATGGAAGATATAATTATTATATGTCATGTAAGAAGTATCATCTATCAATCATTAAAATCACTATCAGTTATCAATCATTAAAAAGAGTACAAGAGGGTAAGACATACTTTTCGTAGAAATGTGCTTCATAAGTTTGAAATTTAAACTAAATTTATATTAAATACATTAATTTAATGAAATTTAAATTATATTTTCTTAAGGCATATCATAAATAGATTTCAATTTCATCATTGAATAAGAGGGAAGGATTTACTATTATTCAACAACAGAAAACACTTGTAACTTATTGATCATTTCTGTTTTTGGTGTTGAATCCTATTTTAGACAGCCCTTGTGTAGAAAGAAATTAGTTATTTAACTTTAATTTTTTTTTTTTTTTTTGGACTTTTTGGGGCAGGGTCCCTCTGTAGCCTCAACTGGCCTGGAACTTTCTAAGTAGACCAGGCTGCCTCCCAAATGCTGGGATTAAAGGTGGGTACCACCACACCCAGCTAGAATTTAATTAAATACAAAACTGTTAAATCAATCATTTGAATAAGAAGGGGATGAAAAACAAGTTATTCACATTTGTATTGTATTGTAAGTTTCATTACTATTTGAGGCTTGACAAATGGTTTAAATAATAATAAGCAGTACCACTATGATAAGGAAACTTTCCCTCCACATCATGTAGTATTAACAGGAATCTCTGAACTAGTTAAAAAAATATTATTTATTTGTTTTATTTTTTTATTCTTTTTTTTAAATTTTATGTGTATGAGTGTATTGTTTGCATGTATGTGAGTGCACCCATATCGTGCAATGCTGCAGAAGTCAGAAGAGGGCTGGAACTGGAGTTATGGCCATATTATTTTTATTTTATGTGTATGAGTGTAATGTCTGCATGTGCGTAAGTGCAATGCCTGAAGAGGTCAGAAGACGGAGTTGGATCCCCTGGAACTGGAGTTATGGACAGTTGTTAGCTGACACATGGATGGCAGGAACTGAATTCAGGTCCTTTGCAAGAGCTGCCAGTGTTCTTAACCACTATGCCATCTCTCCAACTCTGCATTATGTTTTTAATAGTGTGTACTATCAAAAGAAAGGAAAAAAATCTAAACCTTTGTCTGTTATCACTTTAAGCAAGGGAAGCACAATATAAATTTAAACTTTTCCCCTTTGCATATCACTAAAATTACCATTAGCATGCCTTTTACTGTTTTAGGTGGTTTTTTATTTGTTTTGT
This sequence comes from Nannospalax galili, assembly GCF_000622305.1. Lineage (NCBI taxonomy): Eukaryota > Metazoa > Chordata > Mammalia > Rodentia > Spalacidae > Nannospalax > Nannospalax galili. The sequence continues at coordinate 3,255,543 of NW_008329362.1, forward strand.
TTTGTTTTCTGAGACATGTTCTCATTATGTAACCCTGGTGGCTGGCCTGGAATTCTCTAGATAGCAGGGTGGTTTCAAAGTCACAGTGATCTGCTTGCCTCTGCCTCCCAAGTGTTGGGATTAAAGGCATATACCACACACCAGGATTGTGTCAAAATTATTTATAAAATAGGAAATAATTGCTTAGTAAGCATAGTTAGAATGCAAGCTTATTAAAGTTGACAAGAGATATATTTAGTGGCTTAAATTATATGAAAAGGCTGCATAATGCTTTTGCACAACTAAGTAATTTCACTTACAATTTAGGCATTTCTTGTGTTCATTTGAAGCAAAAAATGTTTCAGCTGACATTGCTTGTTGAAAATAGAAAGTAAAGAAATAATCATTAAAATACTCTACAGGGTATAAAGCAGAATAGAAATATGTTTGTGGTATTATACCAAATATGCATAAGTGATTTATATAATATTGGATTTTCAAATATTGATTTCTCTATTATTTTTACTCCTTTCATACGCTTTCTTTTGTGGTGGTGGTTAAATGTGTGGAGTTCAGGTGATGTACCATGAGCCAGTGTTATTTCTTATAAGAATGTTATGATATATACACAGGAAAAAATAGTCATGAATGATCCACATGGTGTATCAGACACATGCAAAAGTGGAAAACAGGGAAGTATATGTGGGGAAAATAGGATAACTGGATGCTGACATAATTTAGGTAGCCAACTGAGGCTCATTCATCCATGTGACTTAAAATGTGTTTTCTGTGGAGCATCATTGCTGAACCATATCATGTGACGATGGCAAAGTTTGTTGATGACCATTTTCCTTGAAAACTTTCATGGGGTTGAGAACTTGGAAGCCTAGATGCCTTTTCCAGATACAGTCACTCTTTGGGAACCTGCCTGAATTCCACATGCTGGGTTCTTTGTCTATAAACTGGGGACCTATGGAAATGCTAGATGTGTGGTTACACTTAGGAAATGTAAAATCAAGTCCTTGAGAAATCAAGCAGAAATTCTAGAGAATTGCAATAAAGCAAGAGCTTAAAATGTAGATGAGCCATTTTTGTATGTTCAAACTGGTAGGAAGACCCAAGGTGGAGATGGTGTAGTTATAGGGAAATCATGGGAAATAGTTCTCTAGTTTATTATGTTTCATTTTCCTATTTTTAAATACCTTTTGCTAATTGTTCTTTGATGGTAAGGCTGATGTAGGGGCTGGAGAGATGGCTTAGCAGGTAAAGGCCTTTGCCCCAAAGGCTGATGACAAGAGTTTTATCGGAACCCACGTGGTAAAGGAGAGAACTGAATCCCGCTAAGTTGTCCTCTGACCTCCATAAATATGCTGTGGTATGTACACACTTCCTCTCTATGCTGTAAAAATAAATATAATTAAAAAATTTAAACAGACTGATATAAAGTTCAATTAATTTTTAAGATAGATTGTCCTCCCCCAGATCCACTTGATACAATGTATTTTTACAGACAAATAATGAATCTCCGAAGTGGACAGTGTCTACTATTCAAATTTATGCAGCCGGGCTGGGTATCTTGTCTTTGAAGGCACTGTAGGAGAATGAAATCTCTCCCTCCTGCAGGTCCCCTGGCTGGGAGCCCTGAGGCAGAGACTAGATGTCTTGCTCTGCTCCCAACATAGGCCTAGATTCCTTCAGGGAGTAACAAGCCTTGTCCAGCCTGGGTCTAGGGTGAGGAAAAGACAGCTTTTGCCTCAGATGTAATTTTCCCCCCCAGGGTAATTTGTTATATGCTAAGATGGTTTTTAAATTATCACTGCATTAATTCCATTTCAGAGAAATAGGGAATTTAAACTAAGAGATTAAGAGAGTTGCATGTAAGGAAATAGGTGCTTTTAGCCACAGAGCCATCTCAGCCCCTCATGAAATTAAAAAAAAAAAAAATTCATGCAAGACTCACATAAAGAACAAAATAACAAAAAAATCAGTAATGGTGCTGTGCTGAGCCATATTGGAATTTTGGACACAGGTTGAAAAAAACTAACAATACTAATTTGAGAATTGGGGAAAAATCGGAAGTTTTATTTTACTGGTAGAGTAGACTTTAGCAATAAGGAAGCTGTTTCTACTGAAAAGGTAGAATGGTGGAAGCAGTTACCAGTTAGCTAAACTTTTGGACATTCTCAGGCTCTTGTTTAAATGTGTGACCTTAGGTTGGGCAGATATGGACAGTGCTCCCAGGTGCTGCTAAAGGCAGGCGCATGAGCTTTCAAATCCTGGATGTTGGTCCCAGGTTTTCCTTTTCTGGAATTACAAAACAGAATTAATAAAGAGCAAAATAGGCCTGATTTAATAGAATCACAATTGAAAACAAAGATGGAAGGCTGGAGAGAGGCTCAGTGACTGTTCTTGCAGAAGACCCAGGTTCAAATCCCAGGACCCACATGGCAGCTAACAACTGTCCGTAACTCCAGTTCCAGGGGATCTGACAGCCTGTTCTGTCCTCTGTGGAACTTAGAACGCTAATATATGTTCATTGGACCACATATTTATCATTCATCAAAATGATGAAAGCAGAACTCATAAAGGTCTTTCGAGGGGGCTGGAGAGATGGCTCAGCAGTTAAGAGCATTGGCTGCTCTTGTGGAAGACCCTGGTTCAAATCCCAGCACCCACATGGCAGCTAACAACAGTCTGAAACTCTAGTTCCAGGGAATCTGAGACCCCCTTCTGTCTTCTAATCTGAAACTCTCTTCTGTCTTTGCAGGCATTTCATGACATGGGTGCACTTACATGCAGGCATAACACTCATACACATAAAATAAAAACTAAAGAGAGTGAATTTATTATTTATTTATTTATTATTTATTTTGAGATAGCATCTCTCACTGTAGCTCAGGCTGACCTGGAATTCACTATGTAGCTCTTGCAGACCTCAAACTCCTAGTGATCCTCCTTCCTCAATTTTCTGAATGCTAGGATTACAGGAATGAGCACTAAACAGAGAATTTAACAATGAGAATTAGTAATATAGTTGGTAGAAGGGTTGAATGACCAATGACTGAAAGTTGGCTGACCTCAGTTACTGGGAATGTATTTATGACACCTGGAGGTATGTAACAGAGTGCTGGAATGTCCAAAAGGACAGTTTGGAAGCGGAAGAGAAGTTAAATCCAAACAGTCATAGCCAGTGTCAGAAGTGCCACCACAAAACAAAGCAGGAGATGAATAAGTGCTCCAGAGAGGACTCATGACTCTAATCTTGCACCAGGGCTACCAGTGGCCACTTAGCTGAGAGTCACCTGGCAAAAAAATTCCAGAATATATTTTGTAAGGGTCTAGCACTTCCTTTGCTAATGGACTAGAACAGGGAAGAAAAAATTTGCACTAAGAAATACTTAACTGTTACTATGCTAAGTGAGTTTCTGTTCATTAACCATGTAAAAGTGAACCTAGTGCCTCCAGACCATCTGTAATTTCCATGGAATAGGAATGCACCTGCCTGTTCACAGATGCATTCTTCACATACTTCATAGTAACTGGACTATAGAAGATTTCAAATGAAGGAAGATGGATACACACCTTTCTTGTCATTCCCACTATACTCTAAATTAGAGTCCCAATGCCCACTGTAGTTAGTTACATGCTCTTTCCAGTGCGAGTCTGACTAGGAACTCTGTGATAGGCTAAGAGACTGAAAATCTCAAACTGAATAAAAGTGAGGGAAGGAGGTGAGAGAGGGGAAGAAAAGGCAACGCGTTGATAAGTGGCAACATTTCAACATGACAAAAATTCTCTTCTTCAACCTCAACTGCTTTATTTCTTTCTCTCTCTCCCACTTCAGAGGTCACCCCAATAGAAATATCACCTTAGGAATTAGAAATATCACCTTAGGAGGTGTAAATTAATGGGAAGACAGGCATGATCGGAGCAACTCAGTACTCACAACTACAGCTAAAGAACAAGCCACCTCATTTCTGTTGCATGACAGTGTTTAATGGCAATGTGCACTTTGCCACTGTGGTGAGCTTTGTTTTGAGATGTGGTTAAATTGCCTGGAAACATTCTGACCCGTTAACCTCACGACTTTTAAATCTTTATTAGGTTGGAACAAGAGCAATCTTGTTTGCCTCTGCTGTTAGGTAGGGCTCTTCCTTGTGACTACCTTTCATGGTGGTGTCTCTGCATATGGTATTTCTCCCTTCTGGGTCCCAGGAACAGCAACCATCATTCCCAATGGCAACCTTTCTCTGGAAACGGTTTCCTTCTGGTGTTTCCCAGCCTCAGGAAGTTCGCATCCACACATGGAGACTCTAGAGGAACTTCTGTAGGTCTTGGGAGCCCCACTCTTTGTAGCTCTTTCTGGTCTGGTACTTTGCCTTGCAAACTCTTACCGTGTGACCTGCCCAGTTCTCACCTTGTTCTCTTCAATTCAGAGGGAACTCTGGGCTCTGCATGGATTCCTTCCTTTGTACTTCAGTTTGGGAATTCCCTCCAAGCAGTAACGAACCTAGTGAGGAACTACCTAATTGATTTCCACTCTCTGTGGATCACTGCTCCCTGTTACTTATTATTTAAGATTTGAAAATTGCTTCATCTATTTTGTTTGGCTTTTTAGAGGTTTAAGGTATGAAGGAAAATTTGGTCCTTTTTCTTGTATTTTGACTAACAATAGAAATCCTTTACATTCAATTTTTAAAATTTTATTTTTTATCCATTTTTAAATTGAATTTTTGTGAGCTTTATACAATATAATTTGATAATATTTAGATCTCCTATACACATTGTCCCTTATTGCCTCCCACCCAATTTAATGTACTCTATTATACATAGAATAATACCTATAGAATCTAATTTGTGTTCCTAAATGTCTTTTAGTGTGGGACAATCCAGTGAAACCTGTTAACCTACCAAAAGTCCCATCCCTGAAAGAGACTTTCTCTCTTCCTCCCAGCAGACATTAGTGGCCAAAATTTCCTCAGGTAGGATTGGGGTTTCTTACCCTCTTAGACATTTCCCCACATTTATGCTGGAATTTTGTCTGGCTTGAGCCTGCATGGGACTTGTGCATCACATTTTTGAGACAGTGTCTCCCTGTGGCTGGCCTGAACTCCCTATGTAGTCCAGGCTGATCTTGATCACACAGAGATCTGCTTGCATCTGCCTCCTGAGTGCTGGGATTAAAGGCGTGTGTCACCATGCTTGGCTGCCAAAACTGTTGCTAATTGCCACTTTTGTTTTCCATTCAAAGTTCATTCTAGGTTCACTTAGGGAGATGTATTACTCTGCACCATCATGTTGAAAGGGTTAAACACATTACATATTTCTTTCTTTAAGAAAATATTTTATTTTATGTGTGTGAGTGTATTACCTGTGTGTGTGCAAGTGATCCCATGTCATGCAATGCCCCTGGATGTCAGAAGAGGGCATCAGATCCCTTGGAACTGGAATTACAGATGGTTGTTAGCAGCCTTTTGGGTGCTGGGAACCGAACCTCAGTGTTCTGCAAGAGTAGCCAGTGCTCTTAACTGCTGAGCCATCCAGCACCAACACATTTTTTTTTTCAAATGAGAGATTCATTGCAGTGTTACTGTGCCGACATTATAATTAGCTGAACAAATAAGTCTTGTTATACCTCATTCACAGGACCCCAAGAAGACCACTGAGGAACCAACACACCAAAAATGCAAAAGCAAGGTTTTTAGTTATTCTGGCTTAAGCTCGGGCTCTCAGACCTCACCAATATAACGGAACCATGCTGAGAGCCCCGGGTGGGGGAAGAAAGGGTTCTTTATAGGTTAGAGACAAAAGGAGGAGGTGAATAACAGTGTCACTTTGTGGTTGGTCCAAGAGTCCTGCTCATGCCAACACACCTTTGAACTGATCGGTTGTACAGGATGCGGCCGTGGAGTTTGTTTTTTTTTTTTTGTTATCAGGGTTGTGGAATGTGATGGCCATCTGTGTGGTCAGGAGTCTTTATTTTTACTCTATAGAGCAGTGTTCATACCTGGGTTTATCTAATCTATAGTTTCCTGGAAGGGGAACAGCAGGGGAGGAGTAGCAGCAGGTGTGCATTTCAAGCATTACACAGAAGCTGAAAAGAGCAATCAGTGGGGTGTCAGGAGGGATTGAATGAGGGGGATCTCTGGGTCCTACAATCTAACTCTTAAATTTAGTTTCTAAGAATGTGCCCAAACTCAGAGGACACTCACTCCCCTAGAGATCTTGGAAATCTGTCTCCTAGAACTGTGCTGATAGAACTGTTTTGCTGGAACTCTGTCTCTGAACTGTGTCCCAAGTATGGGACACATAATTTTATTCAAAATGGTTCCTCCAATTTCAGTTGGGGAAGTAAAAGTTTGACTTCACCCTAATCTTAGCAGACCATCTGCCTTTTCATCCCTAGTTTAGAATGTCTCATTTTCCAAGGTCAATCATTCTTCCAATCTCCAGTGTGTTCAATGGAGATGTCATGCCCCCCCCCCCACTTTAGAGCTTTGGTATGTTAATTCTCAAGCATAACCACATTCATTTGCTCTTTATTTTTTGGGTGGAGTAGCAAATTGGGGTGGCCTAGGAGATGCCAAGGTCATAAGACAAAGGAGAACATGGTTTTGTTGGGGTTAAAAGAAATTTATCAAGATTATATCCATTTATAAAAGTCATTCCTACTATTTATGTTTATGTTTAAATTATTCCATTTCCTGCATTTTGGGAAGGAATAAACAATCTTCCAGATATTTCATCTTTGTTAAAATCCAAGGTTCTTATTGAATTAAGACAGATATTTCTGTGAATAAAAAATTTAAAACCCAGTATAACAAATCAATTCAAATCAGATTTTATTATTACCATTAAGACAGGGAAACCATTAAAATCTGTTGCTTCATGTTATCTGATATTAAAGGTGTCTGATTACTATTTCATCTGTCAAAAGTGCTAATTTGGAGATTAATTTAAAGAGACAAGTACATTTGTCTTGCTGAATTAAGGACAATTTCTTCATAACAAGTTTTTATATAAACAAACACTGACACAAGGAAACCCACAACTAGGTTTTAGGAGGAGAGAAATTCAGTTGGAGGGGAAGTCTCAAAGCTAATATCAAAGAAAATATGCTCAGATCAACATCAGATTTATTTTATATTGACAGAATCATCCTTTCAAAAGAAACTCATGCTTCCTTACATATTTACTGATTTTCATATGCGGCCAATGAAGCACACAGAGTGATGCAACCTGCCAACTCCACTGCCTTCTTGGTAAAGACCAATGAAAATACTGTGATTTTTGAACCGGGGAGAAGAGCGTCCCCTACAGTGTTCTTAGTCTCACTCAAAAGAATTTAAGAATGGACCCAAATGGAAGCTTTTACAATTTCATTAGAATCTTAAAGAAAAATCCTCAGGGCAGGTGAGCTGGTAATCCCATTGGCAGCTGCCTCGAGGAGGTGAGTGGTGGGAAGAAAGAATGAATGCCATGAAGCCATGCAGGTTTAGAGCCTGCATGGGAGGTCAGACAAGTGGCTGACTCCCAGCCATACGGCTGGGAGAAGGAGGCTTTAGAGGAAAAGTGAAGAAATACAAGACGCTAGGGGCAGCCCAAAGCCTTAAAGAAAGCATGTTTAGCAAGAAAGGCATGAAGAAAAGGGGAAATTAGCTGACAGACTTACAGAGACCTACATGACTGTGGCTGGTCTGGAAGTTCTGTGGAGATCTACGCTAGTTCCAGGCAGGAAAAATTCACTCTCATCAACGTACCAGGTATTCCGCCCATCTATTTAGCATAACTTAAGGTGAACCTGCCTTCCTAGGAGTGGTTCTATCACCAGGCAATTGACCAGTGAGACTGGAAAAGTGGATCCTCCAACAGATAGACTGGTCTACATAGCAAGTTCCACATCAGTCAAAGCGCCATTGTGAGATCCTGTCTCAAAAAAAAAAAAGGAATAATTTTAAAACTCTAAGTGCTTATTTTATTGTATTAACTATGCCCTTAGGTGTGATACATACAAAAATTAATGCTTAGAAAAGTCAAGTTTTGAGCCAAGAAAATCCCATTACCAGGAGGTCTTTATTTCAGTGTGAACAAATATAACTTTGCGTCGCATTCACATGCCCCCACTCTTACTCTACCTCTGAATGCTAATAAAAGAATGCAGAAAACTTTGTATGAATTTTTAAATGTTGATTTCACTTTCAATGGACACAATATTAAAATAATACTCTCTTAATGCTACTCTAAAATAATGTGACAATAATAAAAATGCAAATGTTTTCTCTAAGCATGTAAATGTGAGGGTGGTGTTTCTGTCCTTGAATTTCCCTGATATCATTAATCATGTGGCATACAATCAGGTGACTGTGGAGGTTTAGTTTTCCTGAAGGAAGGTGCACCCTAGATTGTCCTCTTGAGAATTCTGTATTGCAGTTCTAGTGACCTATTCCTGATGATGTCACATATAGCAATATCTCCAAATTTTCACAGAAAAATTCATTTTTTTCTCCCATTTTCACAACTCCTGAATTCCATTCAATGAAACAAAACAAAACCTCAGACAACTTACAGCCTTTAGAAGTAGAGATCACCAAGAGATCTTTTAAAGTGCTAAATCTCTATATTCAGGAAGTAGTATGCTTGGTATTGGGACATCCATACTGTGATGGTTTGAATGAGAATGTTCTCCATAGACATTTTGTCCCCAGTTGGTGGTGCTTGTTTGGGATGTCTTAGAAGGTATGGCCATGCTGGAGGAAGTGTGTCACTGGGGCTGGGCTTAGAGAGTTCTTAGCCATATCTCATTTCCAGTTTCTAGCTCTGCTTCCTGTACATGCCTAAAGATGTGAGCCCTGAACTTTCTGTTCTAGCTGACTCTACCACTGTCTTCCTGCCGTAAAGGACTCTTATCCCACTGACACCATAAGCCAAGCCAAATAAACTCTTCCTCCTGTAAATTCCTTTGTGGTAGTGTTTTATCACAGCAACAGGAAAGTAACTAATACAGAAGTTGGTACCAGAGAGTAGGCTATAGCTGTGAATAACCTGACCATGTTTTGTTGAGAAATGTAGAAGACTTTGGAATTTGGACTAGAAAAGCAGTTGAATATTGTAGCAGAATTTAATGGGCTATTCTAGTAGAGGCTGGGCTCAAGCTGTTCCAGAGAGAGAGGAAAACAAAGACTTAAACAGTAACTGGGATATTTTGGCTAGGAACGTAGCCATCATCTGCCCGAGACCTAAGAAATTGCCTGAGGCCAAATTAAAAAGTAATGGACTAATTTCTTTGGCAGAGGAAATTTCAAGTCAGCCCAGTGTTGAACTGGTGACATGGTTATTAGTGGTGAATGTTAGGCAGATCTACAGTGAAAAACAGCAAGTGAGGCAGAAGGAAATAAAAACATTAGAAAGCTTAAATGTTGGAGCCAAGACAGCCACAGTATGTCCTAGAAAAGAGATTATATTTGGAAAGGATATTAGAGCCATTAAGGCTCTAAGAGCCATTTAGGAGCTTCCAGATTTGCACTTGAACAATGGAAAGAGTACCTTCAGTGCAAGACTGTACCCAGCTAAGGTTTCAACTTGTGAAAGGAACGACCTAAGGAGTTTTCTGCTTTTAGGAAACTACAACATACAAAAGCAGCTACAAATGTGATCCCAGGGGGTCATGGTCCATTCCAAACTGACAGAGGAACTTGGCAGTGCCATTTACATGGTGCTGGCCTTAGAAGCACGACAAATGCAAGAGTGAGAAGGTCATAAATTCTTTGTGGTTTCAAGAGCTGTTGAAGCAAGGCAGCATGTAGCAGGGGAGATACAGTGTAAAGAAGGCCCTGAGAGGCCAGAAAGCCCCAAGAGGCCATTGTGTGAAGCTGCAAGGAGATATCTACCAAGGAGAGCTGTATACAGGGAATGGTATCAGCCCATGAGAGAGATTTTTCAGATAATAAAACTGGAGAGGCTGTCCATCTCAGTCGAACCATGTCAGTCCTTTGGAACTGAAGTCCTAGACATTGGATATGGAGCTACAGGATTTGGTGTTTACCCTGATGGTTTTTGGTCTTTGCTTTGTTTTAGTATTAAGTCACTATTTCTCCATTCCTTCTTTTTGGGTTGGGAATGTGTATTCAGTACCACTGTGTTTTAGAGGTATATAAATTAAAAATTTTTTTTTATTTTTTTATTTTTAGTAAGTTATAGTTAAGAGAGTGCCTTGAGTCTCAAAAGGGAGTTTGGAAGTTGTACTTTTGAAATGTGCTGAGACTGTTAAGCTATAAGGACTTTTGAAGTTGGGCTAAATGCATTTTGCATTATGATTTGGTCATGAGCCTTTGGGGGCCAGGAAGTGGAAACTGGCTGTTTGAATGAGAATGTCCCCCTTAGGCTCCAAGTGTCCCTAGTTGGTAGCATTATTTTGTGAGGTTTTGTGAGGAGATGTGGCCTTGCTGGAAGGAGATCACTGAGGGTGGGCTTTGAAAGTTCTCAGCTTTGCTTCCTGTGCCTGCATTCAGCTTTCTGCTCCAGCTGCCTCTTGCCGTGCCTCCCTGCTATGACAATCTTATCCCTCTGGAATTGTAACCTCAATAAACTCTTCCTTCTATAAGTTCCTTGGTCATGGTGTTTTATCACAGCAATAGAAAAGTAACTAATACTTTTAATGTGTCAGAATTTTTTTTCCTTTAAATTTTGGGAAATTCTTATAAGCCTAAATGAGATTTTTGTTATCCTTTGAGGAGTTTTTAAACTATTGCTTACATTCCTATGATTATATATTATGATTTAATTTTTCCTTGTTCAGTTTTACCAGAGGTTATTTTTATGATTTTAAAAAAGGAAACCCAAATTTTAATGTTTTAAACTTTGATTTGTCTACTTTCTTCCAATGTCAGATATACTAATTTTCCTTCTATTTTTCAGAGGCTATTTCTGAGCTCATTAGATTGGATCTTAGTCATCTTTGTCATTTTCAAAAATTTTGGTTTAACACACCAGGCTGATTTTGGTTTTCTTGCTATGCCACTAATCACCATCTTCTGGGTCCATCTCATCTCATCTCATCTCATCTCATCTCATCTCATCTCATCTCATCTCATCACATCACTTCTTTGAGTGACATCAGTTTCTGGTCCATTTCTTCTCTATACTCACAGTCCTCATTTGGCTGATCTAACCCAAGGTTCTATTTTTAACTACCATCCATTTGCTGATGACCCCCAAACTTGCGTCTATAATGAATTTTCTCATGAGTTCCACACACTGTGTCACTGGGGGCTTACTGCTCTTTCTCTATTCATTGTTTAACTGAGTAAACACAGAAGCCCTTACATTGGCCCTTCATCACTGGGTTTCAGGCTCACTGGCTTCCTATTTCTGAGACACTTTGACCACAGGGCTTTGTACTGGATATTCTCACTGCCTGTAACCTTCTTCTCTGTCTGAGATGCCTCAGTAATCCTCAGCTACCTAAATCTCACCTTTCTCATGAGTTCTTTTCAAACAACCCTATTTAAAATGGCAAACCTCTGCCTTCTTGTCAATTCCAATTCTCTTTACCCGGATTCATTTCATTCTGAGTATATTTTCCTTATTTGTGTAGTCATTATTTATTGGGTATTCCCCCCATTGGAATGTAAACTCCAGGATGAGTATTTTTTGTTTGTTTTATTCACAGTTGTACCCAATCACTATCTTACACAAACAAACAGTACAGTTTTGGTGAATGGAAGGAGTGGTTGAATGAGAAATGGGGTATAGGATTCATTGTTGACAGTTGTTTTAGTCTGTTTCCTGCTGCTATAAAATGCCTGAGATTCAGTAATTTATGGAAAGAAGCTGATTCAACTCAGGGCTCTGGAAGGTGGAAGTCCAAGAGAACACAGCTGTGTCTGGGGAGGGCCTTCAGAAGGTGAATAAGGTACATGCAGCCCAGAAAAAGCAGGTTTGCTCCATTTTTAATAACTCATTCTTAAGGTAACTAATACAATCCTGAGAAAACTATATCAATCTTATTTAACAATCTAATCACTTCCTAAAGTTCTCAACACTATTACATTGGGAACCAAATTTTACCACAATCTTTTGAGGGAACAAACCACATTTAACCACAGAAAACAGCATTTTTTTTTTTCTCAGCACTTTGAAGTTCTTTTCTAATCTTTTGGCTTCCATTATTGCCATTAAGAAATCATGCACCAGCCAAATCATTCTCTTTAGCTAATCTTCTTTACCTTGTGTATGTTTAAAGAACTCATTTTGTCATTCACAGTGCAGTTTCACTACGATATGTCTAGGTCTGTATTTCTTCTTGTTAATTTAAATTTATTAAACTTTCTAAAGTAGAGGGTCTGTGTCTATTGTTATATCAAGAAAGATCTCAGTCATATATTTGTCTTTTCTCTCATTCATTTCTGGAACTGTGATCATGTCGGGATCTCTCCATTGTAATGTCTACTAATTTCCAATTTTTCCACCCTATTGACTCCCTGTGTTCTATTTTGTGTGATTTATCTATAATATACAACTTTTTCTTCATTTTGCCTTATCTCTTAATTCTTTCGGCTTTCAGTTCTTAATTCTCCTGATTACATTCTTAATTTCTAAAAATTTAATTGTGTTCTTTCTCAAATACACCTGAATCATCTCCCATAATCTTTTTTTCTTTCTCTGCACTTTTAATAGCACACCTTTAACCCGGAGGCAGAGGCAGGTGGCTCTCCGTGAGTGCAAGGCCAGCCTGGTCTATATAGTGAATTCTAGGCAAGCTAGGGCCACATGGTGAGATCCTATCTTAAAAAACCAAAAAGAAAAAAGAGCCTCTTTTATTTATATAAACTTGTGAAGTAGATTCATTTCTGGTTATTCGAAGAGCAGCCATCTTTGGAGGAACCTTTTCTGACAGTATTGTGATTTAGTCTTAGCTCACAGTTGTTTTATTTCTTCAGAATTTGCTAAGTTTTCACTGTGAGTCAATCTTGAAACTAACTGAGCAATGCTTTTGGTTTGAGGCAAGTGATTAAAGTGGGTTTCTCATCAGGAGACATGTGCTTGCTTTGGCTTTTACACCTATGTGTATCACTAACCCTGGATGACTTAAATTTTTAAAGTTTTAGTTTTTCTATTTTGTAGCATACAGGAGGTGTAAATTCCTGCTTCAGATGCCTGAGACTGATTGAGAACTGAGTGATCATTAAATTCTCCATCCTCTTTCTGCTCTCCTGTCATTGGCATAGCTACAATGGCCATCTCTTTAGATTCTAAGGACAGCTCTTTCTTTCATACTCTAATTATGCTGCTCTTTCTTCAGGGATCCTCACTTTGGTGAATTTTCTTTGATGTGCTCAGGTCCAACACTTTGTTTCTCAGGTACCACCTGCAAGCCTATTAAACCTTGATCTCTGTTTTGTCAGGGATTGGAACTGTGTTTCAGGGCAACTCTACTCTGGGACTTAATTTGTCCTTGTAGATCTACATTAAAAAAAATATTTTGGTGGTTAAGAAATTCCTTCATTGTATTCCTTTGTCAAGAAAATTATTAAAATGACTCTTTAAAATGCCAGTCAACTTTATTAGGTATTATACTGGTGGGTTTTTACTTAATTTCTTTCATACTTGCTGGAGACAGAATTCAAATCTTTAAATTGCCAGTCGATGTTTGGTTTCTTCCTTGTCAGTGACTTTCTTGGTTTTATTTTGTGTTTGAAAATATAGAAGTGGTGCCCCTTTCCCAAAGTGATGACATTTGATTTTGTTTTGTGACCCATTTAGTTTAATCTGTGTTGTTTCTGTGACTGTTGAATTAAGACTATCCTTTGGGGCCTGGTGGGGTCATGAGTGGGTAAGAATTTGAAGGTAATATTTCCCCCATTCTCTGAATCTGTCCACAGGAAATAGTTCAGCAATGAGGAGCAGGGCCCCCTGAGCCCCTCCTTCACCCTTGCCTGGCAGTTAATGGGCCCATTCCTGTGCAGATCCAGTGCAACTATCTGTAATTGTTGAAAGTTTGCAATAGTAATGGCTCTGTGTTGCCCACATGTCATTTTGCAGCCTTTCCTGCTTGCTTCTGGCTCTTACAATCTTTCTGCCCCCTCTTCTACACTTTTTCTGAGCCTTAGAGGGTATATCAGTCACTTTTCTGCTGCTGCAATGAAGTATCAGGACCAAGGGAACTTACTGAAGAAAGAATTTATTTGGGTTTACAGTTCAGAGGGAGAGCCCTTAATGGTGGGGAGGCATGGCATCAGGTAGCCAGAGCAGGAAACTAGCTGGGTACATATCCATTCACACCCAGGAAGTAGAGAAGGAAACTGGAAGTTGGGACCAGGCTATGAACTCTCAAAGCTAGACCCCAGTCACATACTTCCTTCAGCAAGCCCCCCAGTGACATGCTTTCTCCAGCAAGACTGCACTTTCTAAACCCCCACAAACAGCACCACCAACTAGGGACCAAGTATTCAAGTTCATGTGACATTTTTCAAGCATCACTTATTCTCAGCATCTTGTGCAGCCATAAATCTCTGTCTTCACTGCAGTTCACTGGACAGAACAGCTTCTCTGATTAAGGGGGAGAGTAGTAATTGTCTATGGGTATAAACATGCATATTTAGAAGGTGGTTGGATGCTATGTCATTGTAACTAAACAACAGGATTAAGGTCCTCCCAACCCCCACCCCAAGGTTCTATGACCTCCCTTTGCCAATAAGCTTTTGAGTGAGTTTATAATACCAGGTATCAATCCAATAAGAAGGCATTTGGTTCTCCCCACAACAGTCATGACACTATTACACATGTGGTCAAATCTTGTCTGGTATATTGGTTTTATGATTGGTAGTGTGGTATTGTTCACAGTTGGGTAAGACCATTGATGCCTTTTATCCCCCAGCAGCCTATGTAACACCTTCCAACACTTTGAAAGTCAGCCAGCAAGGAGGAAGTTTCCAGCTTAGTTTCAGCTCAGTTTCTCTATATTATGCAAACAAGGTATATGGTGTCTTCAGAAAAGGGATTTTATCATACAGTTCTGGTAGGCAACTATGAGCAAAGGCAGAAGCCTGTATTGTTTTGTGGACCTCTAGGGCCTCCCTTACCAATGACTCATAAGATTTATCCTACACCTGGTACTGGGTTTTTATTTAATAACCTGTAGCTTCAAGGAGGGGCTTTTTCCAGCCACGCATGATATCTCCCAACTTAATTTTTTTTTCAGTTTGTTTATAAGATTGAAAATTTCCATACAGCCTCTTCATGCTCCCTTCCTTTGGGTTGGACTTTCTTACTGCCCTTTTCACTCCTCTGTTCCCCCTATGCTTAAACCCTTCCACACCCTAAACCTTTCCTCCTCTCTACTTTTATATTATCTACAGTCTACCATTTTCTCTCCCTTAATGCACCTCCCTCCAAATTGCCATCCTTCTCTATTTCTGGACTCTACTAGAACTCTAAGTTGAACATATAAGAGATTTGAAGCTAAGATTCACATATGAGGCAGAACAGGTGGCATTCATTTTTCTGTACCTGGGTTACCTCACTCAATATAATTTTTTCCAGTTTACCCTTACTAGCATCATTAAGTCTTATGCCACTTGTTGTCATAGGTATGATGGCATTTTAAGTTTTTGCCAATGTAATATTTAATAAGTAATAAATTCATTTCACCAATAGTGTAAACCAATATTACCAGTCAATGATCATATACCATTTCTATTATAACATAAACATTCCAAAAGTCAGTATCTGAAAAGACACATATATGATGTTAAAATATTTCTTGAGTCTTTTAATTTATAACTCCCTGTATTAACCTCTTTATTTTTCTCTTGCTCCAATTTTATGCTGAAGATATTACATTATTTATTATGCATAATTTTTATAGTCTGAATTTTGTATGGCCATAGTACTGTTTTTCAATTATTTTTTATATTTTCATACAATATAATTTGATGGTATTTAGATCCTTTCCCTGTTCACATCCCCTCT